>NC_089581.1:85774948-86074948 GCF_019320115.1 Miscanthus floridulus | reverse complement strand
TGACCTTTGGGCAGGGTACTTATATTGTGTGTTTTGTATTATGTTACTAATGCCACTCCACTACTATAGTTTGTAATAATTATCGAACTTAGTTTGTAAGGTTTAAAACAACTGGTTTGTAAACTAAGTTATTGTAAGACTTCTGCTATTGTACTCTGATATAGATATTTGAACAAATGTTGTAATACTGCAATGACTCTGTAATGGGATCCTGCTCGGAAATCATGGATGATTCGGGGTTCCCCATGGACACCCGACAGTCTTCTTAAGTTACCGGGAACATATGCATAGTCGTCAGAGGTCATTGGACAGTGACAGTTGCATGTGGGCCCTATAATTTAGGAGGTTCTGCCACATAGTATCTCAAGTCATAATCAAAGGTTATGGCGAGCTTCTAGTGGCACTTGGAGTCATAGGCCACTAACTCTCCGAAGATCATGAGGCACCCATCTAGCGTCGAAAAGCCTTCGTCCCTTCCCTCGGCATCATCCACGGTTAGCTCGGGGTCCTTCCCATGCCCTCCCTTGTTGAAGCCTTTAGACAAGAACCGCTTCATGAGGTCATAGTCCTTGTATAGATGCTTGATAGGGAAGGAATGGTTCGAGCATGGCCCTTCGAGCAGCTTCTCAAAGTGGTCTAGGTACCCTCTACGGGCTTCTGGCCCCCCTTGTGTTTGGTGGTGGCCATGTGCCAGCCTCACGCCGCTGCTTGTTCTTATTCTTGACAGGATGGTTGGAGGCGCCTTTGCCGGCGTCCTCGTCCTGCTTCGCCTTGCCTTTGAGGTTGTCGAAGATCGCTTCGACCACCTCTTCTCCCAAGGCATGGCTGGTGGTGATGTCGTGGAGCTCCTTGGTGGTTCATGGGCCCTTAAGTCCTTGCTTGTGAACCAGGGACTCGCATGTGCTCCCAGACAAGAAAGCTCTTGTAACGTCAACGTCAGCGATGCTAGGTAGCTCATTGCACTGCCGAGAGAAGCATCGGATGTACCCATAGAGGGTTTCTCTAGCCTTCTGTCGGTAGTTTTTGAGATCCCATGGATTCCCAGGATGCTTGTACATGCCCTGGAAGATTCCCACAAAGATCTCTTTCAAGTCCACCCAACTTTGGATTCTGTTGGGCGGAAGGTGTTCCAACCATGTTCGCACCGAATAGGCTAGGAACAATGGAAGGTTGCGGATAATGAAATCATCATTATTCGCTCCACCAGCTTAGCAAGCAAGCTGATAATCCTCGAGCCATAGTCTGAGGTTTGTTTCCCTAGAGTTTTTTGGGATGTTGGTTGGTGGTCGGTACCGTGGTGGGAAGGCAGCGTTAAGAATGTGTCGGCCGAAGGCCTAAGGTCTCGATAGGCCAGGGCTCAGGCTTTGATCCTTGCTATTGTCGTAGCGTACGCCACGATGAGGGTGGTAGTCATGGCTAGCTCCCTCCCCTACATCACCACAGGTACACCTACGGGCATCAAGGGTGTCACACGCATCACGGTTGCGACCGAGACGCTCATGCACTGGGATCGCAGTGCGTAGCCTACCGCCTTGCGGTGCCAGGTGGACTAATACATCCTTGTCAGGTTGCTCCGAGGGCATGCGTTGGCTGGGGTCGAGCTCGCGTTGTCGAGACAACAAGCTTTTGGCTTGCTGCACCACCGCACACTCGAGTAGCGTGTGAATCTCGTGATGGGACTGACAATCCTTGGGCGTTGTGGGCCCTAGAAGTCCATAGAGCAAGGGCACTACAATAGTGATGTTCTGGCTTGGCCGGGCAAAGTGTGGGATGGCTTCATCGTCCTCGATGATCCTCCATTTCACATCGTAGGCCATGGCTCACACGTGCCCACCGTCTCCATGGCACTCGATCTCTCGATCGACCTCCACGTGTTCCTGCTCGACCTGGAGTCATGCTTCCTCGATCTCTTGTTATCGGGCCTTCAGCTGCTCCACTTGCAGGAGAGGTGGGGCCCCTGCATCCCCCCAACCTCGTCATCAAGGTTGTTCGTTGGCGTAGGCTCTTCCTCATGGATGCTTTAGACGTGTCCCTTGAGGGTACCCTCCATGAAACACTCATGAGAGGGGTGATGGCTCTCCCTACTGGAGTCAGAGTAGGAGGGCAACTCTAATTCTCCTGCGAGGAGGTCATGGAAAGACTTCATGACATATTTGGTCATCCCCATGAACTCATTGTTCGTGGGGGGTGGAGGCATGCATTGCGCCGTAGGGTGGCCATCAGTCTCTGCGGCATTGCGAAGACCGAACGAGAGCGCTGTCGGGGCACTCCGGATGAGGTATTTTGGAGAGAGCGGCTCCCCTTCGGCAAGCTATGCCATGACATTGGCAAATGAGAAGGTGAGGTGGCATAGGTCCTCTCAGGATGGTTGGTGTCCCAGGAAGGCACTGAGCTGGCGCTCTAACCTCCTATAGTCAAAGTCGAGGAGCTGGTTGCTTCTGGAAGCACGAGCCTCCGGTGTTTGTAGCTGTAGCTCCTCAAGCACCTCGGTGATCGCATCAAGGCTAGTGGAGTGGATAGGTTGGACGACAGCGGGAGCCATCGCTAAGTCTCCCTCTATCGTGATGATGAAGTCTAGGTCCTCAAAGCACACGTGCATGCCTAGGACCTAGCTGAGGTTGTGACTAGCCATCTGAGGCCTAGTGTGGATGTCAAGACATGCAAAAGGCCCCTACCTGGCGTGCCAACTGTCGGTGTTTTGAGTTGCCACCAACAAGTAAATTTCTTATATTGCGCGTCTGGCTCGGATGGTGTGCTAAGAGGACACGAGGTTTATGCTGGTTCGAGCAGAATGTCCCTATATCCAGTTTGTTGCTGCTGCTCATGTTACTAGCACTGAAAGTTTGTAGTAGGGGTTACAAATGGTCGAGAGAGGGATAGGTCCTAAGTCTCTAGTGAGAGGAGCAAACATGTGCCGAGAGCTCGGTCGCTTCTCGGCTGCATGCTTGTCTGTTCTGATCGGTTCAAGGTTCGATGGGTTCGATCGGTTCTAGTCTAAATCGGTGTGATGTGTTGTGATGCCCCTTATGGGATGCCCTACTTTCCCTTTTATAGGCCAAGGGAAAGCATGGGTTACAGCAGATGGAAAAGTGGAGAATGAGAAGAAGAAGTCCTCTAGGATTGCTGGGTCTTTCTTTTCCTTCACATGGGTCCTATCGACCCTGTAGACGTCAATAGCGACAGTCCACGTCGTGGCCCTGTCTTTCTTAACCCAGACCCATTCGATTGGACCTAGAGTGGTTGGCAGGGGCATGGGTCTCCGTCGGGCGAGATGGATCCCTCGACCTTAGGGTCGCTTGAGGCGGAGTCCCCTCCTAGAGGTCGGGCGAGGTGGAGCGCAAACCCAAGGGTTAGACGAGGAGGAGCCCACCCCCAGAGGCTAGGTGAGGCATTGCCCGCCCTTAGAGGGTGGGCAAGGTGGAGCCAGCCCTCAGAGGCCGGGCGAGGCAGAGCCACGACCTCAGTGTCGAGCGAGGCAGAGCCCGCCCTTAGAGGTCGGGTGAGGCACAGCTAGCCCTCAGAGGTCAGGCGAGGCAGAGTCCATGGCCTCAATGTCGGGTGCGGCAGAGCCCGCCCTTAGAGGTCGGGCAAGGCGGAGCCAGCCCTTAGAGGTCAGGCGAGGCAGAGCCTGAGGCTTCAGTGGCGGGTGAGGTAGAGCCCGCCCCAAGAGGCCAGGCGAGGCGAAGCCCGTCCCCAAAGGCCAGGCAAGGCGAAGCCCGCCCTTAGAGGCCGAGCAAGGCAGAGCCAGCCCTCAGAGGCCCGATGAGGCGGAGCTAGCCCTCAGAGGTTGGGTGAGGCAAAGCCAGCACTTAGAGGTCCGATGAGGCGGAGCCCGCCCTCAGAGTCCAGGTGAGGTGGAGCCCGCCCCTAGATGCTGGGTGAGGCAGAGCCAGACATCAGAGGCCAGGCGAGGTGGAGCCCGTGGCCTTGGTGTCGGGCGAGGCATAGCCAGACATCAGAGGCCGGGCGAGGCAGAGCCCGTGTCCTCGGTGTCGGGCGAGGCAGAGCCCGCCGTTTGAGGTCGGGCGAGGCGGAGCCCAAACCCAAGGGTCGGGCGAGGCAGAGCCCGCCCTTATAGGCCAGGCAAGGCGGAGCACAAACCCAAGGGTCGGGCGAGGTGGAGCCCACCCTCAGAGGTTGGGCGAGGCGGAGCGCAAACCCAAGGGTCAGGCGAGGTGGAGCCCGCCCTCAGAGGTCGGGCGAGGCGGAGCACAAACCCAAGGGTCGGGTGAGGTGGAGCCCGCCCTCAGAGGTCGGGCGAGGCAGAGCACAAACCCAAGGGTCGGGCGAGGCGAAGCCCGCCCCCAGAGGTCAGGCGAGGCGGAGCCCGCCCTTAGAGGCCGGGCGATGCGGAGCTTGCGCACATGGGGCTCGGTTAGAGCTGTAGTCGCGCTCTTGACTGCTCGGATGAATCAATGTTGATGGTCATTAGCTCCTCCTCTTCGGGTACCCTAGTATTGGTCCCCAACAATAATAAACAAGGATCATGCAATTTGAGTAGTAGCAAGAAATACAATTGTTTTGTGGAAAACATTTAAACAGAACAATAAATGTGATCTATGGGGTTAGCAATTGCAAGCGAAGCATAGGTAAATAAATTAAGCAATTAGCAAGTTAGAGCTCGATCTTCCACGTGTCCTGAATTCCAAACAACTCAAGTCTGATCTAGAAGTATAGAACTTATAGCCTTCAAAAGAAACACTCTGCAGAGAGGTATACATTAACCCCACCAGAAACAAGGGATATCGCCCATACGACCCATTGGTACATAAGAGATCTCTTCCCCTTTCCACCAAAACTCTCATTCCCACAAAACAAACAAAAGGTTTCTAAACTCCTATCTCGAAACTCTCATTCCCTGTTTTCAATGACCCCCAACCAAACGAGCCGTATAAGTTATATAGATAGATAAGAAAATATCACTCTCATAGTGCATATTCAGCATATAGCTTCATGTATGTTTTCAAGTATTCCATGGTCCAATAGTAAACATAGTCCCAAATTTATAACAAACATAGTCCCTGATATTAGGAGTTCATGGACTTGTCAATTAGCATGATAATTCAAATCATTGATCTTTTAAATGACAACCTAGTTACAGTGGCCTCTACCAGTAAACGGAAATATTGGGTCTTGGTAAATCTATCAGTAAAATGTAAACCCTACTCAGTGCTCATCAAGATATTGTTCCGTTAAACATCGCTATGTAACCTTTTCACTTCAGTAGCGAGAATTTTATGCAACCAGCCCCGATCATGGGCTACCCAACCCAACAAAAAAAACCAAAGTTACCCCAAAAAAATAAGACTTGCCATTGTGTTGGGTCATATTCAAGTCATGATTTTTATCCTATGACCCGACTTAACGTGAAAACACATGACCTAAACTTAAAGAAAAACTAAAAACCCCAAGAAATAGTCTAACTTATGTTGGGTGGACGTTATTTTTGCAAAGTGTGGGTGCCGCACACAAACCACAGCTACTTGGTCTGGGTAGGGTGTGCTTACCAGAGGAGCACATGTTGGGTAGACGTTAGGTGGTCAGGTTCAAGGCAAAGATTTTTTACATAACACTAGACATATGTCATTGCGTTGCACGGGGTGACGAACTTTTGTTCACACCTATGACGGCACACATGGCTTATGGCTTAGATAAACATATTTAAATCATAAAATCCAATTACATAGAAGATACAAAGGTCCTATTCGCTTGGCTGAAAAGCCAGTCTGAAAAGTATTGTTGTCTAATTTGTAGTGAGAGAAAAAAATTGTTTCTTCGCTGAGAAAGTACGACTTATAAGACAAACGAACAGGGCCAAAGTATGTTTCATGATCTTATCATTTTTTCATGTTTATTCTTAGAAATAAAAAATAAATCAAAAGAACATCAGTTGTCATAGCATCTTCAGTATGCTCTAAAAACCCAAGCATTACATAACTTGTCCGAAACCTAAGAAAGACCAATAATAATTTACCTTATAGTTTACTCCTGCAGTACACATGTAAATGGGCTAATCATTTCATAATTACGCTTATAAAAACATTTGCAAATGCTCTTTCTTGTTTGAGTGGGTCTCACTGCTGATAATAAATAAAAAACGAAAAGCAGGAACAGCCCACCCCACGACGTTATCATCCAGTGATCCACGCAGTGGAGTGGTGATTCCGGTTCCAAGGCTGAGGCCATCTTGTCAGACCTCAGCTGGGTGGAACGGGGAGGGGCGAGCGGGCCATTCGTCCTTGATGCGGACTCCGTTTCCGAGTTCAACATATACTAGCAAATACCGGTGCGCTGCTACGGGTTTCAAAATCACATGACTATGTATTTTCCAGTAACAATATGAAAGAAATATCTTGTATGCACCATAGTTTTGACTGAGTACGTACATGTTTAACTGAAACACATTGTGCGGTCAAAGGTCTTGCAATAACATCTTGTAATTCACTTTATTACTAAGCGCCTCCTTAGAAGCCAATGATTAAAAGTCTACCATCAACACCTAAATCATTTAGATTGCAGTGGAGATATGACCTTTGTGAACTATAAACTTTTTAGATCCACCTTCATACTAATACAATATGAGGCAATCTAAGATGCACTCCCATAAACATACATGGACCATGGTCAATTAACTTAAGCTGGGATCTTTTACCTAGGCCAAGATCAATATACTAAAAATAATGCAAAACCTTTTCTTGATTTGTAGCAATTTATATTTGGAACATGCTCGTTCAGCCTGTCTTCTTATTTCCATTAGCTTTTTATTTGCACACTGCAGGAAAGGACAGATATTGCAGGGCATCACTCAGACTTTCTTTAAATGGGTTCTAAGACCAATGACACCTGAAATCGAACCATCCTACAATGAAGAAACACTTCATGAGACATTAAGGACAGGAAAGGGCTTGAAAAAAGTACAAGATTATTTTCTAGTTCAAAACTCATGGTCCCAACCTAGAACATGCTTCCTATCAACTGTAACATTCTACTCAGCATTTTCTTTTAAGGTAGCAAATTAAAAGAACATATTCCGCCCACCATGTACTCGACTATAGGTAGCTCAAGTACTAAGATGAATATCACAAGCATCTTCTGAATATTATCAACGAAAAAAATTCTTAATAAAAGACCATAAGCAAACAATTATCCCGGATTGGTCAGTGTTAGCGAGCGCCACCTTCACCAGATCAAATTGTTGTCCATTCAGTGATATTTTGTTTAAAAGCAAGGTAAATAGATAGCCAAATTCACCTGATAAAATTGTTGCGCGTTCCATTATATCAGACGACAAATACCTGCTAAAATTGGCATACTGTTAATAAAGCAAGAACTGAAGCTGCCAAAATTAAAATAATTTACCTACACATACTCTCTCTCATGGAAAAAAGTTATAAAAAAGGGCATCTGTATCTGTAACTACATGCTTATACATGGGTTGGATTTCTGATGATGAGGTTTAGAGCATTCAGCTATATTAGCATTTAGCAAACAAGCACATATTTACCATTAGCATTGTTGAGAGATGCGCTCAATGAGAACTAAAAGCTCCTGCAGTGCATGGTAGTGGATATCCAATGAAATAGAGGAATCATTTAAGTTAGCAATAGCAATCTTCATCAACTCAGCAGGGGATGGCATCTTTAACTTCTCCATCAGTTCTTGCAAAGCAGGCAACCAGTAAAAAAATTGTTTTTACATCTTCCAAACATTGGTCTGAACTCTGAAGATCAACTTTACAACTAAGAGAAATAGGAGTTTGGTCTATTGAGGAAATTTCTAAATTTAATGGAAACAAAACTTAAAGAGAACTCTAAATTTATATTAAAAATATTCCTTCAGCCCTACAGTAGTCGTGTCACCTTAATCTCCAACTATTAGTTAGCCCTACAGTAGTCGTGTCACCTTAATCTCCAACTATTAGTTGAGAAATTTGGCCCCAAAAGTATATCCAATTCTGCAATCCTTTCTCTCAACTTATTTGAAGATTCCGCAGTCCCTTCCCAAATCAATGAAGATGTATGATAACATAACTAAGCACAGCATGCCGCAATTTTTGATAAACAAATTGAGCCAAACTATAAATAATACAGGTTCAAGCGCTCCCAGGCTTTGCATCGTACTCGCACCTAGATGCTGGACCTGACGTTGCTCTCCCAGCACAAATGGCCAATGCTCTCAAAGGTCATCAAGTTGTTACACACACACTCACATGCCATTATCCCATGATGGACGCTTCCACATCAATAACCAGTAATCTTCAACATCGAGTACTATGAACTATCTGAGCCCCGATGAGTTTCCTCTGCTCTCAATTCCACTAAATTCTACTGGTACTAATAATTAACAACTCAGCACAAATGGCCAATGCTCTCAAAGGTCATCAAGTTGTTACACTACACTCACATCCATTATCCCATGATGGACGCTTCCACATCAATAACCAGTAATCTTCAACATCGAGTACTATGAACTATCTGAGCCCCGATGAGTTCCCTCTGCTCTCAATTCCACTAAATTCTACTGGTACTAATAATTAACAACTCCAATCTTTACACCCACCCAAGGAAACCACTCCACAAGAACCAACAACACAGGTGCATGCGCGCAGGCACCATTGCGTAAGCAGATGCCTTTTTTTTGTGCAGCAGTAGCAAGAATCATATTGGTGTCAGAATCGAGAAGATATAATTACCTACATCTAGAGCAAGCACGGGGAACTCGGTCCACACCTCGGGACACGCTGCAAGGGCACGCACTGCTCCCACGGCATCACCTGTGATCTCGGCGCCTGCAGCAGGTGGAGGTGGGGATGCAGGTGGGGCCGCGGCGGCCTGCTGTGACTCCACCGCGTATCCTTGGCGTCATTGGCGACCATGCAATTGGTGGTGTCATGGCCTTTTCTTGATGGTCGCGAATCCGCCACTGTGGCCACACCCCAAAAGCCAAACTCATTGTAGGAATCATCTTCTAGGCGACGACAGGCTGGATGCGGTGGAGGAGGCTAGATCCGAAGCGATGAGGGAAAGATCTAGTGGTGCAGTCGCCTACTCGCTCCTCTCTCGGTCTTCATGGAGCGACCGTGCGTGGCGCCGGCATGACGAGGCAGGGGCGAACCGGCGGAATCGGTAGGGTGGGCCAGGGCGGGACGGCAACGTCGGAGGGAGAGGGCTAGGGCGGTGGCAGGCGGCGTTATCGGGAGCAGGTCAGGGCGGCGGAGGACTGCATTGGTCGGCGGCGCTGCATTGGACGGGTTGGACCGGCTGCGGACCGGGCGTGATTGGGCGTGGCGCAGACGCGGCGATGTCCGGGCCTCATTGTGTGGGAGGAGCAGGGACGAGGTTTATTTGAAATCGTTGTGCTGGCGTGTCCTCGCGTCCGTGGCGGCAACGGCGAATGGGAGGCGAGGGAGAAGGCGACGAGGAGGTGGAGAGGCGGGTGATGGCGCTTTGTCACTCCTAGAGTCCGCAGCGCGGCGGGGCGAGACGGGAGGGCGATGGAGCAGGCGAGTAGGAGGCGGCGCTGGAGCGTCCGTGGCGACGGCGAGGGCGAACGGAAGGGCAAAAGTGCAGGCGCGGAGGAGACAGAGAGGCGCCGCCGTGTCCGTGGCTTCACAGCAGAGAGCATGCCTCGGGAGTCGAGGGGCGGGTAAGGCCGAGGTTGAGGAGGAGCAGAGGGTGGTTTGTGTCGGAGGCACGCTGAATCGTAGATTTGAAAACACGAAGCGGGAGGCACGCGGAAGTCTTCGAAAGGAAGGAGGGAGAGGCTGACCGAAGTGGGTGTGGATGATTCCTAGTTTGGTCTTATTAGGAGTAGAGAAGTAGAGAAGGGGAGTAGGAAGGTTTTCTAGGAACGACGATAAGGGTCCATATATATAGTATAATACAATAATATAATAACAAATATTTTTGACCCAACGTTTCATCATGTCTTGGAGGTATAATCCTAATAAGAGTGAAGGTAAATTATATTTATTATTTGATAAAATGTGAGCCCACTAGTAGTGCCTACAATGCATCATTAAAGAATGACCAATTTTCCCTTCCTAGGGTAGAAGGCTTCTTTTTAGGCTGTGTTTAGTTCACGAAATAAAATTTTTTTGGATGTCACATCGGATGTTTCGGGGATGTTGGAAGGGGTTTTCGGATACTAATAAAAAAACTAATTACATAGCTCGCCTGAAAACTGCGAGACGAATTTATTAAGCCTAAGTAATCCATCATTAGCGCATGTTAGTACTGTAGCACTTATGGCTAATCATGGACTAATTAGTCTTAAAACATTCGTCTCACGATTTCCAACCAAACTGTGTAATTAGTTTTTTTTCGTCTATATTTAATACTCCATACATATGCCGCAAGATTCGATGTGATACTTTGGGTGAAAATTTTTAGGAACTAAACCAGGCCTTATCTCTTCTTATCAAAGCAGGGAGGTTTGGCCGCTTCTCAGGGTGGCCATGGTAGCACACCTATTTTCGGTCGTCCGATCCTCGCGTGAACGCCGGATGCTCGTCCACCCTATTGTGCCGCCACCGCCGCAACCCTGGGACTCCTCTCGGTCTTTCTAGTTGCCCTCCCACTGCCACGAAGCCTCCGGCCCTTCCAGTCGCCCTCTCCCTTTCCGTGCCTCAGCAGTCCTCACCCGCTCAGCGTTCTTCGCCGTCGCCATCGTTGCCTCCACCGTCGCCCTCGTTGCTGCGTACCTGGGTCCCGGCCTCCTGCGTTCACAGGTTCTGAATCAAGTTCCTTTTCTTCTCCTTCAGTTGCCATGCTGGATGGGTTCCTCTCTGCCTCGTTTGTTCCGGCTCGGCCTTCCTTTTCTCCTCCCCTTCGCTTTTCCCTGCTTTACGCTTCGGTGGGGGGGGGGAGTACTCATCCTCAGCCCTGACCCTGTGCCAGATCTACCCCCCGGGCTTCCTTGCCATAGTTCTTCAAGGCACTATTCATCTGCTCTGGTCGCCTAGGGTTTCCGTGCGCCGGGGTGGGTGGATGCGCTGTTCTGCCCGCGTACACGATGGACAGGTTGCCCGATTCGGATGCGCATGCTTTGTCGCCGTCTTTGTTACCGCCATTGTACCACTATTTCTTGCAGCCGCGATTTGCGACCGACAACCGCTCCGCCCCAACTGTTCGACCAGCCTGCGCCGTCGCCCTGCTAGCGCCTGCTTGGTTTACCCTGTTCCTACGAGCGCTGATTTCCTTCTCTTCCTTGCCTGGTTCGGGACGGCTGGGGGCTTGTGATTCATAACGGTGTCATCTCCACACCGCGTCTCCACTTCGCTGTGCTACGCTACACGCTTCTCCTCCTTGCTGTGCTTCAGTCTTGAACTACTTTTCCCGTTCCTTTTGTTTTCCAAAGTGATTTAGCTGCTGATGTATGTACTAATACTTTAATTTGTTGCCAGGTTTCGGTCCTGCCGTTGCGTCGCTGCTCCGGATCGATTATGTAGGTGCCTCTTGCAGATGCGCTGTGCAGGGTAATTACCTTACTCTTATTCTGGGTAATTTTGTTGCCTTCGTTGCCGCCATAAGATCCACTGCTTGCGGAGTCCTCAAGAGTGTCTGGTAGCTTAGTGTATGCGTACTTACGTGTCAATGCTTATTACGGCAAATTATGGGCCCTCGCGCTCTTCACAACGATGTGTCTGCGGTTTGTTTACGCGGTACACTCGGATTTTCAAAGCTCTGGATATTAGTTCAGGTGTTGCAGGCACATTGTGCACCTTCTCGCCTGTTTCTCTATCCTTGTACTGCTCCAGTCTTACCATATAGCCAAAGTGACTTCATGCTGTATGCGCTGTAAGCTACTTTTCTTCCTTGTGCTGTGTTTCTGTACGTGTCTGTCCTGTGTGGCTAATGGATGATTGCCTGTGCCTTCCCATTGTTGCGCTCGAATTATACTGCAATCAAATAGATTGTCCCAAGGGCCCCAGATTCTAGGAGCCCACGTTATTCTATTGAAAATTCGTTCCTCTAGCAGCTCCGGTTTGACCATTGTTTGTGGTTTTGGTTTGTCTGACACCCACACCTGATGTATAGCATTGTGTTACGTACGTCATGATTGGTTGCTGTCCTGACAGCCTTTCTACATTGTTTCCCTTGTGTCAGGTTGTCCAAGTGGGCCTCATCACCTCAGCTCTTGTTATGCCTAGGTACTGTGCCAAATCTTCATAGGATTTTCACATTGTTCTTTATTCTATTCGCCTATTGCCTACACGTGCCTGTGGTTTCCATGAGTGCCTAATCATGTTTTACTCACTCTTTCCCAGTATTTCAACGTTCTTACATCTGCTAACCTAGTTGCTACGTTTGACCTCTGGAGTGCCTGATCATGTTTTACTCACTCTTTCCCAGTATTTCGACATTCTTACATCTGGTAACCTAGTTGCTATGTTTGACCTCTGCGTCTCAGCTCTAACAGGTATGTACATGACGATTCCAGCACAGTAAATTTGTTTTACAATCCATCCTGCAGGCTCATGTTTTACATGTTACTGTGTTGTTGCATCACGATGCTCCTACATATACATATTTGATTCCTGTGGTGGTGGAATTACGTACAGTTACCAATAGATATGGTTGTGTGCAGACATACATATATGTGATAAAGTCTACTTCCATTCATAGATACGCACGCATTTTTTATGCCATTATGGATGCTCAGTACCTGTTTCCTACACTTTTTAAAATCATCCGTGTTCTAATTTCGGCCCCATAGACTTTGCCCATGCTACTTTTTACCAATCGTTCGGATGAAGTGCCTTCCCATTGTTGCGCTCGAATTATACTGCAATCAAATAGATTGTCCCAAGGGCCCCAGATTCTAGGAGCCCAAGTTATTCTATTGAAAATTCGTTCCTCTAGCAGTTCCGGTTTGACCATTGTTTGTGGTTTTGGTTTGTCTGACACCCACGCCTGATGTATAGCATTGTGTTACGTACGTCATGATTGGTTGCTGTCCTGACAGCCTTTCTACATTGTTTCCCTTGTGTCAGGTTGTCCAAGTGGGCCTCATCACCTCAGCTCTTGTTGTGCCTAGGTACTGTGCCAAATCTCCATAGGATTTTCACGTTGTTCTTTATTCTATTCACCTATTGCCTACACGTGCCTGTGGTTTCCATGAGTGCCTGATCATATTTTACTCACTCTTTCCCAGTATTTCGACATCCTTACATCTGCTAACCTATTTGCTATGTTTGACCTCTGCGTCTCTGCTCTAACAGGTATGTACATGGCGATTCCAGCACTGTAAATTCGTTTTACAATCCATTCTGCAGGCTCATGTTTTAGCTGTTACTGTATTGTTGCATCACGATGCTCCTATATATACATATTTCATTCCTGTGGTTGTGGAATTACGCACAGTTACCAATAGATATGGTTGTGTGCAGACATACATATATGTGATAAAGTATACTTCCATTCATAGATACGCACGCATTTTATATGCCATTATGGATGCTCAGTACCTGTTTCCTACACTTTTTAAAATCATTCGTGTTCTAATTTTGGCCCCATAGACTTTGTCCATGCTACTTTTTACCCAGATAAAGCCTCCTTATTTTGTCTTTCCCTTTCCCTTTGTGGCCCAATTTGGTTCCAATTCCCCTTCAAAAAATATATTCCTCTACGTTTTACCGGTAACTACGCCTGCTCCTCAGTCGTGCTGGGTATGCCTCCTTTTTACCCTTGCTGCCTATTTTGTTTAGACTCAGCTTTCTTGCCTCCGATTGCTGTCCAGTAGGTGGCGCGGTCATACTTGCTGTGTCTGCTTTTTGCAAGCCAACACCTCTATCTAACATTGCCAGTTCTCAAGTTTTTTATCGTGTTTACCGTCTAATGAAAAATCCTTTAGCTGTGAATTGCTATCTGCCAGATTGCTTCCTGTGCCCAATTAGTTCGGTGGTTGTACCTTCTCTATCAGCCATGATAGCATATATGTGTTATTTCCTGTTCCATTGCTTTCCTCTGGCCTCGAACATTGCCTCACCGAACTATTCCCTTTAGATTTCTCTGTCCCTATTGTTCTTGGCTTCTTTTTTAGACGGCCTTAGTTTCTCGCCGCTTGTACAAAAGTACCTTCCACACCTTATTACGACACTACCTTTAGTTATGGATTATTTAGGTTCTTCACCCTCTTCATTCTTTTACATACTTTGTGACCACATGCCTTCTGCTCCTTCCTGCTTGATATAGTCTCAACTGCTAGACATACATGACCACTTCGGCACATCACTCCGTTCAGAACAAACAATCATGTGTGTACATCTTTTGCTTCAAACTTTTACAGCCTGTCTACATTGTTTCCCTTGTGTCAGGTTGTCCAAGCGGGCCTCATCACCTCAGCTCTTGTTGTGCCTAGGTACTGTGCCAAATCTTCATAGGATTTTCACGTTGTTCTTTATTCTATTTGCCTATTGCCTACACGTGCCTGTGGTTTCCATGAGTGCCTGATCATGTTTTACTCACTCTTTCCCAGTATTTCGACATTCTTACATCTGGTAACCTATTTGCTACGTTTGACCTCTGCGTCTCTGCTCTAACAGGTATGTACATGACGCTTCCAGCACTGTAAATTCGTTTTACAATCCATTCTGCAGGCTCATGTTTTAGCTGTTACTGTATTGTTGCATCACAATGCTCCTATATATACATATTTCATTCCTGTGGTTGTGGAATTGCGCACAGTTACCAATAGATATGCTTGTGTGCAGACATACATATATGTGATAAAGTATACTTCCATTCATAGATACGCACGCATTTTATATGCCATTATGGATGCTCAGTACCTATTTCCTACACTTTTTAAAATCGTCCGTGTTCTAATTTCGGCCCCATAGACTTTGTCCATGCTACTTTTTCCCCATCGTTCGGATGAAGCCTCCTTATTTTGTCTTTCCCTCTCCCTTTGTGGCCCAATTTGGTTCCAATTCCCCTTCAAAAAATATATTCCTCTACGTTTTAACGGTAACTACGCCTGCTCCTCAGTCGTGCTGGGTGTGCCTTCTTTTTACCCTTGCTGCCTGTTTTGTTTAGACTCAGCTTTCTTGCCTCCGATTGCTGTCCAGTAGGTTGCGCGGTCATACTTCCTGTGTCTGCTTCTTGCAAGCCTACACCTCTATCTAACGTTGCCAGTTCTTAAGTTTTTGATCGTGTTTACCGTCTAATGAAAAATCCTTTATCTGTGAATTGCTATCTGCCACATTGCTTCCTGTGCCCAATTAGTTCGGTGGTTGTACCTTCTCTATCAGCCATGATAGCATATATGTGTTATTTCCTGTTCCATTGCTTTCCTCTAGCCTCGAACATTGCCTCACCGAATTATTCCCTTTAGATTTCTCTGTCCCTATTGTTCTTGCCTTCTTTTTTAGACAGCCTTAGTTTCTCGCCGCTTGTACAAAAGTACCTTCCACACCTTATTACGACACTACCTTTAATTATGGATTATTTAGGTTCTTCACCCTCTTCATTCTTTTACATATTTTGTGACCACATGCCTTCTGCTCCTCCCTGCTTGATATAGTCTCAACTGCTAGACATACATGACCACTTCGGCACATCGCTCCGTTCAGAACGAACAACCATGTGTGTACATCTTTTGCTTCAAACTTTTATATCTAAATGTTGCGTTCCTATGATAATCTACGCGCTGCTCATTTACTGAAATTGCTTTTTTTATTATGTCATCATGTTTGGGACGCTTGTCTTATTGATGAACTTGCTCCTTGTGCATGGCAATTCTGTTTAGCCTCCTCAATGTCCTCAGGTCCGGTCTGTTTTTTCAGCCACTGCGCAACAGATTGTATAGTGTTCCTCTGTGTACTTCGTACTGTGCTTAGTCCCTGTTTTCAAACCTTTAACCTGATCATAGTGTTACCTGTGCTCTGCTTCGCTTCTCTTAGGTGGCCGTGTTTTTTGTGCTTCGCCCATCTTAGATCCCTCTGAATCCCGCCAAAAACGAAAAAGGCTATTGGATCAGCACCGCCTTGCCTGGACAGGTATATGAACGGTTTCCTATCGAGCAAATAGGACACGCGCCTTCCACAAATTATTTTCCTCTTCTTTTTATTTAAACAGAATACATTCTTGTTCACGCTACGTGTACCACTCCTTTAATCAAGCCGCCTCACAGGTCGTTCAAAGAATTATACACCGTCTCTTCAATGTGGCCATTTCGATGATGAATATGTTAATGCGCTCAAAGGTACAGTTTTTAGCCTGCTGAAACAAAACAAGTTCTGCTGTCCTATCCCTATTTCGTTCCCTAAAAGTCTCGTCCCTTCTATTCACCGCATCTAAACGGCCGCTTTTAAAAAACTTGATTTGTAGCCTCTTATCGAGATAGGTCATACTATGGCCCACCAGATTATCAATGCCGTCATTGTGGGGCTGTGTTCTGGTATGGTGAGAGAGGCAAATCTGAGTCTTCACGCCGTGATGACAATATTGTTTATAACAACTGTTGCCGCAATGGGAAAGTTGTCATCCCACCTTTCCAAACTCGCCCTGATCCTTTGGCTGCGCTAGCTACGTTTCATGGAGGTCCTCACTCCAACAAATTCATGAAGAATATTCGGCAATACAATTGCCTTTTTGCCTTCACGTCTATGGGGGCTAACATTGACCGCTCGCTTAACGATGGCCGTGGCCCTCCGATTTACAGAATTAGTGGATAGGTCCACCATAGGATTGGCTCCCTCTTGCCACCAGATGGAAGCCCTCCTAAATTTTTGCAGCTCTATATTTATGACACCGCTAACGAGGTCGATAACAGAATGGAGGCTGTAGCACCCGCTGACATATCTAATAATAATTTGGATCCTAATATTACTTGGAGCCTCATAGATATGCTTGACTAGCATAATCCATTTGCTAAAAAATTTAGGATGGCACGGGATAGACTTCAGGATGGACATAGCCAAGATTTCGTTGTCAGGATTATAGGAGCTAAAGAAGGAGATCCCGTTCAGTACAATCTACCGACGACTGATCAGCTTGCTATGCTTGTGGTCGGGGACTTTTCTCTTGATACTTTCAAGCGAGATATAGTCATTCAAACACGGTCTAGAGACCTGCAACAAATATCTTCTTTGCACCCTGCCTATATGCCGTTACAGTACCCTTTGTTATTCCCATATGGTGAGCGTGGATACCAGATTGGTGTTCTATATAATGGTGCGGTACCAGCTAACAGAAACACTCGCACAAAGGTTACTATGCGAGACTACTTCTGTTACAATTTCCATTATAGAAGGAATCAGCCAAATCCATATCTTTGTTATGGTCTTCTATCGAGTCAGGCCAAGGTTGATGCTAGAGCAGCTATAGATGAAACCAGGTTATGGTACATTCTGGATAATCAGAGTGATCTTCGAGTTGACAATATTCAGGGTATATCCGATGCTATAGACCGTGGCTGTGTGGACGGTAGCCAAATGGGGAAAATGACAGTTTTGCCATCCTCATTCACTGGAGGTCGACGATACATGATTCAGAACTATCATGATGCCATAGCAATATGCAGGGTTCATGGTCCACCTGACTTCTTTGTCACATTCACATGCAACGCCAAGTGGCTTGAAATAACTGAGGGTATCATTGAACCAGGACAGAGGCCTAGTGACAGAGCAGACATCGTTGTTAGAATTTTTAATATGAAGCTTGAAGATCTACTGCATGATATTAAGAGTGGAAAAGCCTTTGGTCCATGTAGTGCAGGTACTAATATCAGGCCTATTCTTCCCTACTCTATAACTGCTCATCATTTACACTTCTTCTGCAGCCATCACAGATTTACCTGTCTTATTCCAAATTACCATTTACATATGTTCGTTCATTTCTAAATCCATCCTATCAATCCTCTGTGCTTCCTGTTACAGGCTCGTATTTCTTATTGATCTCATGTGTTCACATGCACATTGTATTTTTTGCGATCTATATCACTATCTCACACTCGCACACTTCAATGTATGCTGCAGTTCTTCATACAGTTGAGTTCTAGAAACGTGGTCTGCCACATGCCCACATCATTCTTTGGCTATCTGCCGACACTTCACAACCAACTTCATCATATGTAGATTCATTTGTTATCGCTGAGATACCAAATCCAAAGGAAGATCCACTGGCATATGCTCTTGTAGCAGAACACATGGTACACGGTCCTTGTGGGAGATCCAATATGAATTGTCCTTGCATGAAAAACAGCAAGTGTTCGAAAAGATTTCCCAAGCCTTACCAAGATCAAACTTTGGTCAATGAAAATGGATTTGCAATCTATAGAAGAAGAAACAATAGTCTGTTTGTACACAAAGGACGAAACAAACTAGATAATTCATGGATCGTGCCATATAATTTGTCCTTGCTCAAAAGATACCAGGCTCACATTAATGTAGAATGGTGTAACAAGAGCATCTTTGTTAAGTACCTCTTCAAATATGTGACTAAGGGACCGGATTGTAGCAAGGTCTACCTCCAAAGAGTTAGAGACGGTGTAGATCCTCCCTATGATCAAGAGACTCAAACTATTAATGAGGTTAAAGAATATTTAGATTGCCGCTATATATGTGAGCAAGATGCATGTTGGAGAGTCTTTGGCTATGATATCCATAGGCACTATCCATCTGTGGAAAGGTTGCCTATTCATCTACCCAATGAAAATTTCATTATGTATCGTGCAAAAGCAAATATGTCCCGGACCCTCTCACAGGAATTCCTGCAGGACAATGCTCACGCAGTGGTTTGTTGCTAATCAAACCCATTCTCAGAGCAGGGAGTTAACTTACTGTGACTTTCCTTCTAAGTGGAGATGGGAGGAGACCTCTAGGACATGGCAACAGCGATGTCAGAACATTGGAAAAAATAGGCCGTATCCGCTATGTTCATCCTTCAGCTGGTGAATGGTACTTCCTAAGAATGTTATTGTTAGTGGTTAGAGGAGCCACAGGTTATGAAGACCTTCGATCCTTCCAGGGTATCTGCCATCCTACTTTCAGGAGTGCATGCAGGGTCCGTGGTCTTCTTGGTGATGACCAGGAGTGGTACGGTGCCTTTGATGAGGCTGCTGCTTGGGCAACCTCTAGACAGCTAAGAAACCTTTTTGTTACCATGCTTCTCTTTTGTGAGGTTGGAGATGAGTATGCCTTCTTTGAGAAGGTTTGGAGACTCCTAGCTGATGACATTCAATACCAGTTCAGAGACATGATTGGTAACCAAAACTACCAAATGGCAGACAATGACATTAGGAATCACTTGCTTGATAAGCTCACTGCTTTATTTGCTAAAAGTGGTAGCAATATACGCAATTTTAATCTTCCACATAGAACAAATGCTTCGGCTACTTCTTCCGAAAACCGTTTGGTTGAAGAAGAATTATCGTATAACATGGCTTGTTCATCTGATCAGTCAGACTTACTATCATCGCTCAATGATGAGCAGATTGCTGCCTTCAATTCTATAGTCAATAGGGTTACAAATGAAGAACCTGGCTTCTTCTTTGTCTCTGGATACGGTGGTACTGGCAAAACATTCCTTTGGAATTATATTGTCACCCATCTAAGATCACAGAACAAAATTGTTCTTACCGTTGCGTCTTCAGGGGTTGCATCGCTATTGCTGCCTGCTGGTCGCACAGCCCAGTCTCGGTTCAAAATACCTTGTGACCTAGATGAAAACTCGGTCTGTGACATAAAGAGAGGTACCATGTTAGCTGAGTTGATTCAGATAACATCGCTAATAATTTGGGATGAGGCCCTTATGACTCATAGAGCAGCTTTTGAGGCCGTTGACAGAACATTTCGGGATATCCAGTCTCAAAACTCTTCTGAAGCAGCCCACCTCCCATTTGGAGGAAAGGTTGTTGTTCTTGGTGGTGATTTAAGGCAGATACTGCCTGTCATTGAGGGTGGGACTCAAGCATAGGTTATTAACGCCACTATTGTCAATTCTCCGTTATGGTCGTCCATGACTGTTCTTAGTCTTACTAAGAATATGAGGTTATCTTCTTCAGGTCTGGATTCACAGGAACTTCAAGAACTGTCAGATTTTAGCAGTTGGATTTTAGATGTTGGAAATGGTAGAGTAAATACGTTTGCAAAAGAAGGAGACACTGACGCTGCATGGATCAAAATACCCCATGATTTGCTGCTGATGCCTAAAAAGGATAACATCAACTGCATAGTTCATGCAATCTATCCAGATTTACAGAGAAACTACTATGATTCTTCCTACCTTAGGGAACGAGCCATCTTAACTCCTACCAATGATTTGGCCGAAACGCTTAACACGCATGTACTTTCGCTCCTACCCAGTGATCAAAAGGAATATTTGAGCTGTGACAAAACAGGAAAGCCTCCAGGCACTCATGATGCATATGATCTGTTCTATCCTGTTGAATTCCTAAACTCTCTCAATGGAAATAATTTCCCTCGACACCAACTCATTCTTAAAGTCGGTGTCCCGATAATGCTGCTACGGAATCTAAGCCAATCTGATGGACTTTGCAATGGTACAAGGCTGATTATCACTACTCTTGGAGACATGATTATTGAGGCAAAAATTATGACGGGTACCCATGCTGGTCAGACCGTCATCGTCCCTAGGATTTGTCTAACACTAAAAAATACAAAATGGCCATTTGTTCTCCATAGACGCCAGTTCCCAATTAAAGTATGTTATGCTATGACCATTAACAAGAGCCAAGGACAGACACTTTCGTACGTTGGTGTCTATCTTAAAAAGCCAGTTTTCACACATGGCCAACTCTATGTGGCTCTTTCACGTGTGAGTTCGAAAAAAGGCCTCAAAATTTTGATAGAGGACGTAAATGGAAATTCTACAGATGAAACCAAGAATATTGTGTACAACGAAATCCTTGCCTCTATCCCATATACCACCCCAAGCACATCGCAGATCATTTGAAATACTTACTAATTGTGTTATAGGTTGATATACCAGTTGATTGTTTATGTGTATTAACATGTCTTCCTCTACATTTGTCTGCTCTGCTATCTATGCATGGTAGGCTTCTTTGCTGCGCATACATAATGAATGTGCTTACCTACAAATTTATTTGCAACTTATTAACTTAATATATTCATCACAGTTTCCAAATTTTCTCAGGTCAGAAGTTCATCTTCTTCCTTGTTTTATAGGTGCATGATATGGCTCATACACCTGCCTCCACACTCTTAGCAAACCTAAAGCCAAGAGACGTACAAGCTTCTGTATGTGTTCGAGTTAGCAGAAAGTGGAATTTCACTGGCAGAAATGAGAATGGACCTATCCTACATGTTGACCTCGTTCTCACTGATAAAGAGGTGTTATAGTTGCTTATATCCTCAGTCGCTTCAGAGGTTTATGTACCTACATCTCCTTTTGATCCATATAATCCACCTTTTGGTCTACAAAATCCTTGTAGGGAGGTGTTATATACGCTGAGATTCCAAAAGATGAGGTGCAGGACAAAAGCCCTCTCATAGAGGCTGGCAAGGTGTACACCATCAGCAGGTTCAGGGTTAAAAATGCTAAGTATTCCTACATGCCAGTTCGTGGAAATAACATGATTGAATTCACTTGCTACACTAGAGTCATAGTGGAGAATATCCCCTCAGACATGTTCCCACAGATTGTTTACACACTTGTCCCTTTCAATGAAATACATCAGCATGTAAGACAGCACCCAAATTTTATTGGTAAGCTCCTTTAAAAATCACACACTCTAACCTAAATACACTAGGTCTTAATATTCTATATACTATGCACAGATGTTCTTGGTGTTGTCGTGAGAGTGCATCCAACAATCCCAACATGTTTACCAGGATAGACAGCGTCGACTCTAACCCGGGACATAATTATTAAAGACTTAGAGTAAGTGCTCTGCAATCATACTACACATTCACCTTTAACTTCCGCACACTGAAATCCATGTTCTTTATTTTATGTTTATCGATTTCCAGAGACGAAGAACTTAGGGTCATGTTATGGGGATCACGAACAACAGCATTCAGCCTTAATTCTATCTACAACAGCAGTATTCCAAGGGCAATTGTCTGCTTGTTTGTAGGTTGCATCCCCAAAGAGTACCAGGGTAAGTTTCCTAGGTCTCTACAATTCACTTGCAGCAGTTCCTCCCTATTTACACACATAACTAAGACATTTAGATATTACAGGGGTATCACATGTGACTGGCAGCAACGCCTGCCACTAGTATCTAAATCCTCCCATACCAGAGGCCCAACAATATTATAACAAGTGAGTACCGTGCTTCTACACGGTCGTTTCCACCCTTCGTTATATATTTTATGAAAATTTAATTAGTAACACGCTTCTGAAATTGTAGGTTTCAGAATCAGCACTTCCCAATAGATTTGCCTCCGTCATCACCAACGCACCTACAAGAGGATGAAGAAATTGTCATAGAGCATAGGTCACTTGATGAGCTAAATGTACTTGATCCATATGACTTCCCTGTATGTCCTGTAAAGCATCCAACATTTAATTACTAACACAAACCAATGCATCCTAAAATATATCTAATTTTTACCTATTTCCTTCCATAGGAATCAGGCTTCCACTGCACAGCCACAGTAACGGCTGTGCCAAATGACGATTCATGGTGGTATCTAGGATGCCAAGGATGCAAAAAATCAACTCCTGATCAGGTCGGCGGTGCGCCTTGGTGTGGTGCTTGCAAATCCTCAGATTTTATACCAAGGTAAACCTACTTTATTACCTCTTCATACACACCACACTACTGTTTAGTCCTAAGGTTCAATGACACTCTTGACCATTCGTTTTCGTTACCCATTTCATAGATACAAATTGAAATTTTCTGCGAAAGATGAAACTGCAGAGGGTCAGTTCTTCTGCTTTGACGGTATTGCTCAACAGCTCGTTAAGAAAACATGCGAGTCTCTCTTTCACCTTCCTGATAGAATGAGTGCCACACCTCCTCCCCTAACAGCTATTATCGGAAACAAGTACACATTTACTGTAGGCCTAACAAGTGAGTCCTACTATTCAAAACAAACAAGAGAATACCAGGTGAAGTATGTTATGGAAGATTTCCAAAAACACCTATTCACTCCAAGATCACTAGCAATTGAAGGATCCAGCAAAATTCCTACTCCACCAAAACCCTTGATGATCATACCACGTACAACCACTACACCCAGCACAACTAATACATCGTCCTTGATAATAGATACACCACCTGCGGAGTCTCCTACTTCAACAGAACCAGCTGCTTTACCACCTGCTGGACAAACTACACCATCCGCAGCTAAGAATTTACATGATCAGGCCTCGTCTACCAAGGTGATCTCCTTAACACATATACTGACATTGTACACCCTACTTACTTTTACTACAAAAAATTACTGTTCAAATCTGAACCTGTCATTTACAGACGCTATAATATCTGCTAATTCCCACCACTGTGCAGCCCTCGGTGGAACCTGAACCTGCTCATACCCCACCTTCATCTGGTGTTGCTGAGTATGTGTCTCATATCACAAACTATGTACATACAATTTGCTAGCTCACCAAGGTTCCTGTTGCGCTGTTAACTCTGTACCTAAATCTGCCAACTGTGTAACAATAACCCCACAGCTTTCCTTGAATGGTAAGCGGTTCATATAATACCATAAAACAAATGGTTTGGTCTCAAGGATGCTTAGCATATAGTGTCTCTGGGCTTTCATACACTTTTAGATAGCTTTCTAAACTTGGCCACTGTTTATCAATGGCTACACAAGATACCTTCAATGATAGTTGGTTTACATGGTCCACAAGATGGTTTGGTCTCACCCTCTCAACAGTTGTTCACATGTGGTATCTCTGGGAATTCATGTTCATACCTTTAAAACTTTGGTGGAACTCAAACAAAACATCTGGACCTCTTTCTTGTGGCCGCCTGACTATCACAATGGTCATGCCTTACCATTTCCTAACTCAATTGCTAATTACTTTACCGCTTTCATGTTCACAGATATCTAGCTGTGTGCTGCTTTCTTACCATGAAATACCTATTTTACACTATACTGTCAAAATTAGCGCACTCAAAATATATGAACAAAAAAGTTCTCACTAGCTTCCTATTACACTCAGTAAGTCACTTAAAATTTCCTTGCTACAGATTCTTCTTCGTGCTGTGACATTGCTAGGCTACCGACCTTTAGAGTGTAGGATCATCATACAGATCATCAGTACCATGACATGAAACCATCAGATCAATGCACATTGATAAATTTAAATCCTTGTACATACAACCATCCTTTTTTTCTGCTCACATGAAAGTAATAGTAGTCTGTACCTGTGTTTATTTTATCACCGCAGTTAGTGTTGCTTCGGATGATCTAATATCACTGCCCCACTGTTCTATACTGCTCTGCTCTACAGTACTTCCTCTCAATATTATACATGCCTGCTATATTTCTAATAATACAGCTCACACTTACCACTGATTAGTTAATCAAATATTACTTGCCAATTCACTATTTCTAATGCTATATTTCCCAGCCCGCCAAAGTCGTCGGCCCATGTTGAAAAGCAACCTGCAAAGAGGAAATTGTTTCAAGACCATTCTACTCATGAGGAGGTTTGTCCTATTTGTATTCACAGATCATATCATTTTCCACACTGTACTGTACACCACACAGCCTGATACTACACCTGCGTTCCCACACATAAAAATTTAAAGTACAGACTTCGTGTTAACTAGGCTCGACAACTTCTGTTCATCACGGACTTTTCATATAGGATCAAACACCCTTCACTGAATCTGCTCATGAGACCTCTCAAGCAATCGACAAAGACGTCCAGATCGCCGACCATGATACGAGTACACACGAACAACATCCAGAGGACCAGCTAGACAGCCACCAGCTAGACAGCCGAACAAAAAGGTATTAAACACTGACTATGGATTGGAAAACCACTTTTTTGGGCAGACTGCTTACAATGATACGTTAAACCATTAACATATAATCCTTCTGTGCAACTTCTCAACAATAATAAATATGAACTGCTTCCAGGCCAAGAGGTCAGGATACTAAACCGCATGGCAGGTCTGGTGGACGCAAATCATCATCAGGCAATCAAAAAAAGTGATAAAGGTTTTTACATACATACTGCCATATTTTTTTTAAAGTCACCTTCAAAACTCCTATTATCACCTCAAACTATCTGATGTTTTGTACAGCTTGTCAAAACCCTTGGTGCGTCACCTTGTGCATGGCCATCACAACGCGTACAACCAAGCTCATCTTCAGCACGATGTACTTTGAGATTTACAATGCCGGTTCAAAACTTGCCTGCCTAAGTTACTATACCAGCACGCAAACTCTACACTTTTGGACCTACTCATCGGCATTTTTGTATAGTCTAGGATCCCACTATCTAATCTCATGAAACTACAGGACCTGCCTACTACTACCTGCACTGTAACCTGTCGTCATATGGTGTCAACTGTTGTAGTATGTCGGGAACACTACCCTAACCTTCCAAATCGAGACATTGCCGCCTTCATAACATACATCCATGTAATATAAATACAATCTGTGCTTCTGCAGTATGTTTACCGTTACTCACTATACTCACCTCTACCATTTCATTTCTCGTTTAATTGCGCGCCGCGCGCAATGGCGCGCATAATGTACTAGTAACTCATGATTTATGAAGACACATTTCACACCAGATCTACCGTTTCTTGGAATGCTTGCATACATGACATAGGCATAAGAACCAGCACTGTGCTCTGGCTGTCATGCATGCCGCGCAGAAACATTGCCACCCTTCTGCGGCAGCTCCGCCGGTCCTGAGTAGATTGCTTCACCCCATCCGAAGTTCGCCGCGCGAAACCCGAGGCGATTCCAAGCAGTGACCAGGGTCGTTGCCGTCAGCGACGGGCGAGCACCGCTGTTCATCTCGATGTAGTCAACGGCGGAACGGATGAACGCATCGTCGGTGCGGAAGATGGCATCTCTGATGGAACGGGCAGCCACGGACAGTGGTTTGCTGAGATCACTGGCAGTGGAGATGCAGCAGGCAAAGATGATGGCGTTGCCCCAGAACCCCGGCGGCATGGGCGGATCGACGCGCAGACGGCCGTCCACGGCGAACAGCAGCTTACTCTTCTGCTCGGGGCGCATCCGCAGGACCCGCGTCCTTGTTACCCAGACAAAAGCCGTGAGCGCGACGAAGATGGAACTCTTGGTGCCTCGCGCTTCGTCGCTTGCGGCTTGCTTCAGCCTGTTCAGCTTGGCTGCGTCGAACGTGAACGAGCGATACACGCACGGCTCATTGTCGAATATGCCGGCGAGGCCAGAGACGTCCTCAATCTTTGTAAACTCGTCATGTGGGAAGTCGATCGTCGGGATCGGCCTGGCGCACTGCACCATGCGGTCCAGGTAAGGTGGCGTTGACAGGGCGACACCCCGCGCGGTCTCGGCCCAGGAGCAGATGAACTCGTCGGCGGACTGGCCGTCTGCCAAGCTGTGGTTCATGGCGAGGCCGAGGACGAAGCCACCGCACTTGAACGTTGTCACCTGCACGGTCAGCATTGGCGCCTCCAGGGCGTTCTCATTCTGCATGTCATCGACGTAGACGAGGTCACCAAGAACCTCAGCACCCGGGGCCGAAAAATCGCCGACCACCTGGAGCTCGTAATCGGACACCGCCTCAACGAATGGGACACCGCGGCGGTCGTTCCGCATGGCGAGTCTCCCGTCCTCTCGTACGGCTAGCCGGCCCTCCAAGGGGTAGTAGTGCGACAGCACCCTGCTCAGGGAGTCCCTGAGCAGCGTTGCCACATTGTCCATACGCGTCTCACATGGCACCGTGAAGACGTGGACTGTCTTCATGAGCCCGGCGACGTTCTGATCCAGGTTGGAGAGGAAGTAGTATTCTTGTGTGGCCGCGGCTGCGGCATCACCAGTGTCGTGCACTAGTACAGGGTCCGATCTCGTCACCTTCATGGTCTCTCTTTCGTACTACCATCGACGTGCTTTCGTATGACATTGGAGATTGTCTTCATATATACTAGCAATGTCAAACAGTTAGCTGCAAGGTTTAACTGCTCTCGTCATCCTTTCCTTTCTTTCGGTGGATGATAATAGCATGACTGCTCCTGGCCGTTGCCGTCATTTCTTCATAAAGGCGTCACCTAATTTATTGACCCAATGACCAAGTCCACTCAAATGTGCAAGAGTAAAATATTGCCATGTAAGTGCAATATTTGGTTTCCGGTGTATTTACATAACTACATATTTTTTTTTCAATGGACTGAACAATCAAACTTTGTTGTTCCAGATTTAATTGTTTGTGAGATCAGGACCCTGTTTTGTGAGACACGTGCCATGCTTATGTTTGCAAACAGTGTCAAATCACAAATATTACATTCTCGAACCGGGTTTCCAAAAGATCTTTGTTTTCAAACATAACCATTAAATAGTTGAGTTTGCACCCTATACATTTACTTGTTTGCGCTTGCCACCAGTTTTTCCATACCAACTATGATTTTAGATCCTAAGAACAACTCCAGAAGACTCTCTAAATTCTTCTTAAATGTTATGAATAGAGATTTTGATGAAAAACTATCCTCCAACAGCTTATTTAAATGGTTATCTAAATATAATCATCTTCTATTCTGGATTTCTCGCTAGCAAAAAATAAAAGACGATAATGGCTCTCTCGAGTGAGCACGAGAAATAGAAAAACAGTTGAAAACTAAAATAATATAGATAACGATTTTTATGCAAATGACTTTAAAATAATAATTTAGAGAGTGAAATTTAGAAAAGCAATTGGGGATGCTCTAAGAACTGGCCGCATAGACCACAAGCAAGGAAAACGTCGATCAATCAATCTGCCATGGGATGCTAGCCAACGATTTCTTCCTTTTTCTCATTTCCCTTTTCAATTTCTCTTTTCAATAAGAGCAAGTATAATAGCAGGCAGTAAGCTGACTAAATGCTGAGGAGGAGAGAGAGAAGAGGAGAGAAAAGAAAAGTGAGCTATAAGCTTACAGCCAACTTAGACGCAAAAACCAAAAAAATTTGTGAGAGAGACAAGTGGGTCATATATTAATAGTGAAGAGCTAACTAATATATGAATAGGACTAAGAGAAGGCTACCAAGAAACCTTACAGCCATCAATTGTTGTATTATTAGCCTCGCTCTAAATAACCTGCCACATCATGAAACTGCTTACGCGCTAGTGCAATAAATACACATAGAAACTAACATATGTTGTCGCATATTTAATAAAAAACCACTATTGCCTTGTTCAAGCTATCCGAATCATAAAAAAGGCATCAATTTAATGATACTCGTGAAAAAAAATATAAATTTACCTCTTGACATATACAAATATTTGTGAAATAGGCTATATGAATCATAGAAAGATTTGAGTTAGTTTTCTGCTCACAAATAATGAAGCGTGCGAACATAAACACGTCAATTCTAGCCTCAAATAATTTTTCTTGTGAACTAATGAATTAAAATTTTATGACTTTACATATAAATATTTGTAATATAGGATATTAAAGGTTGTGTATGTAAAAGCATGATGGAATTCAGAAATAATCAGGCAAAAATATCCTCGACTGAACACAAACACATACACACAAAAAAACACAAGCATGTAACGAATATAGAAGCCACAAAGAAAACACAAATACTAGCAGTCTAGCAGCGATGGAGCACACGAAGGTCATGTTCGCTTGTTGGTTTTAGCCAGTGCTAAATTATGAATTTGACAGTCCTGTGGTGCAAATAAACACAACTATATTAATCCAAAATTCGGTAAAGAGAATTCAGTAATTTGCAAATCAGGTAAGCTTAACTCGGGCAAGGGGAAGTAACGGACTAAATTAAAGCAGCCCACGTAAAGTACATAGAATCTTGGAGCACCAGCGAGGAACAACACTAAGGTGTACATAGACATAGGATACAGCATGAACGGTATGTATGAAGACTACTCAGGAGTGCTATGACGTTTAAACAACAAGCAAGCCGGTTGGAATTGAAATCAGCATCATAGAGGATTGATGGAGTGTCCGTTGATAGCCACGGATCCGTCGAAATTATAAATAGTGGTACTATCAGACCCGAAGGTATGTTATTTTTCGTGGAGCCTCCGCCGAAGTCGACGGAGCATTCGTAACACCTCAGGTGTTTTGTTTCCATATTTGCACTTGCATTTTATAAACATGAGCATCATTCATCCCTTTATGAGTTTAGAATTGTATGAAACATGCTTTTGAAATATTGCAACATATTATTATATTCTATGTGTAATTGTTTTAGGAAAATGAATAGGTGTGTAACACTCAAGTGCAACATGTGCAACTCACTTTAGTGAAACATGATTAGCTAGTACAATGCCACAAACTCATGAAACACATGAAACATGGTTTTGAAACAGAAGTAACAAAGTCACTTGTTTTTCCTTGTTTCAATACATGTGATGCTTGATTTTGGTGTGACCAATATGTGGTGTGGCTAATTATCATCTTAAGCAACTTAGTTATACTTAGAATGTCATTAGGAACAATGTTCATGTTGATCATTTTGCCTAATTAAGTTTCCAAGTCATGGTTTGACTAGTGTTGACCTCTAGAGCTTCTTGGTTTGACTGTTTAAAAAGTATAGCTTAGAGTGTTTGCATGTCTGAGCAACCTAAAGCAAAGTTGTAGCAAATTTTATGAGGAACAAACTTTGTTTAGAGGCCAAGTCACGAAAATGTGCAGAACATGCTCTAAAGGGGCCCATAAGTCAGTTTTGAGGTTCATTTGGAGGCTCTGAAAAAATTCTAAGTCACAATTCGAGTTTTAGTTTCCTGTACCCAACTTGTTAGCCTTGTAGCTCCCTAACCAAGCCGAATCAGCTCAAGCTCCAATTGGCAAAGTTGTAGCCCTCACTTAGATCTCCCACTTTGTCAATTACACCGGAGCCTGGATCATCACGGATTTGGAGTTTGAAGGTCACCAAGTATCGCTGTCAGGCATCGATGGCTTAACTGAATGGATGCTACAGTGTCCCTGACCGATTCAGAATTTGAAGGCTACGTGTACGCCACGTGTCGCCTGGCACCCTGATCGCACAGGCCACGTTGGGCTGCCGCACTGCCAAAGGAAGCCCCTGGCACGCGACCAAGAGCCTCCCAGCGCCACATTTCTATTTTTGCTCCTCCTTCGCCTCAGCGCAGCGTCCGCCGTGACAGCACCGCCTCCGCCATCGATGCCGAGGACACTGCCGTCGCCTATCTCACTCGCCACCGCAAAATCGCCGCCTCTAGTTACCCCACAGCTCCGCCATAGCCTCCTCTAGCTCGTCCACCACACCATTGAGCCGGTGAACCAAGGTAGTGGCCACATTTCGATTCCCGCCTGCCGTTCGGACCTCGCCAGAGTTGCGCTCTCCGTGGCCAACACTGCATCGCTCCTCTCTTCCTGCCCTAGCTCCCGTCTAGTCTTCTCCAGTCACAGTCACACACTGATGCTCGGGTGAAGATGTCACCGTCCCCGCTGGTCTAGTTAGGTCGGAACGCGGCCGCACGCCGCCATGCGCCATGGCCAAGCCGCCGAGCTCCGTGGCCAGGGTACTTAGGGGTCGGTAGAGTTTGAGGTTAGGGTGTCAATCAATGCGGGAGGTCGAGGCGGTCACATTGGTGCTGTCATCGTCGAAGGAGATGCCGCCGTCGGTGAGCTCCGTCGGGTTCCTGTCGAGCGAGTCGTGTCACAGAACCGACTAATTTATAAGAGCACAAGTACAAAAACAATTATTGAAACGATCAAATTCTCAAACTTGAGCCCATATAAACCCGGTAGTCAACCGAAATCTCGAAGGATTTCAAACCAACTTGCATACAACCAAGATCACAGTAATTCAACATAACATATCGTACGTTACAACATTTCGCAGACGTTCACAAATAGATTACATCATCACAAAGTCATCGTTATTACAAAACAAGTCTTGTAAAACATGCAGAAAGCAAATAGTTTAACTTACATACCCGAGTTCAAATACACATACTGGTTTGCTGATCATAGCCCGTAAAAGCATTCAGATAAGAGAACAGAGATCATGCCCATCATCTAGTCTTCATCACTCGTCGGGTGGAGACAATACTTACAGAATCCCTGATATAGAAGGTCATCTACAACAAGAGGCAATAAATCCCTGAGTACGGGAATGTACTCAGCTAGACTTACCCATCAAAAACCAAACCAATGACACCAATGATTATGCATAGCTTAATGTAGTGGATCTGGCTGACACTTTCTTTTTGCGGAAAAGCATAAGTAATAATGATCAACTCTTAACCTGAACTAGCAGTGACTTTTAGCCATTAACCTGTCAACTATATTAGCACTTGTACTAAGCAATCATTTTATTAGGGTGCAAACATTAATAACCATATCAGGTATTCATTGTGGCAACCTTATCATCATCATCCATTTAACCATATCGTTAAATTAATTGAATCTACGTTGCCGCTGCTCAGTCAAGTTCTCACTATCCGGGAGAGACGACGATTCGAATCGATTCCTATCCAGCTGGAGGGTTATTCCTAACACAAACCCTACTTCCCCCATCAGGGTCGCAAACAAGTTACCTTTGGTACAACTCAGGAGAAAAATAAAAGAAAAGACATGGGTCCGGGCCGCCCTGCATTTTTAGAGAACCACTCTGCCAGGAAGTGCAGGATTTTAAGCACCTGACTCCCCTTGGACTTATGCCAATGGTTCTCCGCACATCCTTACTACCTCCAAAATGCATGCAACCCCCACGATTCCCAGCCTGAGTTGAGCTACTCAGCTTCGCGGTCGGAATGACTTATCTGGCCAGCTAAGTGTTAGGCTGCGTTCAACATGACATGAGGACGTACAGCGTATCAGTCCTTAAACGACTCAGACGGAGTCACTATGTCTAAACCTACACAAGACTCCGCCCGGTCTTAATTCATTATTAACATGGTTCTTTTCCACGATAGCAAATATAGCCAACCGTGATCCACCTCATCCTAAAGCTCGCAGGTGACAGGAAATCACCTGACTTCTACCGCACTAAGCAAGGCTAAGCATTTAATCTGTTCCTAAACTTAAATAGGATTCCAGTGCGATATCTGGACAAGGAGGGATATATAATACAGCAATTGGTTCCAACCAATTCCTATACTTAATGCATCATCAATGAATAAAAGATACTCAATGTATTTGTAAAAACATGGGAGGCTTAATATGCTCCGGGGCTTGCCTTTTAGGAACGAGGAAGGCTGGTGGTCAGGGCACTCGGGCAACTCCTCGTGGCGGCTGCTTCGTCGGCTTCCTACACCTCGGGCTCCTCCTCCTGGTTGGCTCCCTCGAACTCCAGCAATGTCACTCCCTTCGGCACACCTATTGCATGAATGCGCAAGATAAATATCATGGATGCATATGAACGAATGTCAGGGAGGCTTGGGGAATGCACATGTTCGCTGTAGTTTGCATATTCCAACTTAAGCCCTATTCAAATCACTTTTACTTACCAAGTTTATACAACCTAATGTATAATTGCTCATCTTCAGTTAATGACCTAGCACCTGCACCTAAGCATATTCTCAAGTTAGGCTAACCCCTAAATAATCAACAGGAACATTGCATCAAGCATACACTCAAGCATTTGTATTTCAGCAAAATGAAGACTATGTAGCGGTACAGTAAACTAGCCATAACTGGAGATTTATAAATCCAAATGACATGCAACAAGACAATATGGAAAGCTTATGAAATTGTCTACAATTCATTTTCAGACCTCAAAGCATGATTCAACACTTTACCAAGTCGAATTCTTTGATCAACAGAACTCTGTCCTCACAAGACTAGAGAGTAAGCAAAACTGGAACCTAACTTTAAACAGCTGTAGTTCTAAACTACTGGGCCAAATGCCCTCAAATTTTGACAGGAGCTAGATACATAAATTATCTACAACTCTTGTATTCATCACATTCACAGCAATCAAAATATCATGGGGAACTTTCTAAAGTTCCCAGATCTGTCCAGAGGGACATAATGCAAACGAAATAATTATTAACTTATGATGTAAACAAATAATTGGACAAAACTAACTCTACTCACTTATTACACATATCACAAGAATACCAGAAAGTAGGGTGTTCATCACCAAAACATTTCTTTTAATACCTTTTTTAATTTATTTAATTAATTAGAGGAAATGGTAAACATATATGAAAACTACACCATTAAATCTACAAAAATTACAGTAGATACTACATGCTCTAAGTAGACTACCATAAAAATTTCACACCATTTGAGTAAGTAGAACAGCCTACACAAAAATGGTAAGGCATAATGGCTTAAAATGGCATAATTAGGAAACCTTAATGAAAAGTGTCAAGCAACAGATTTCATATTTTTCCTTGCATCTTTAAGGTACTAAGATACTACCCACCAAGTTTCATGGTCATAGGATTCCTAGATAATTTACAAAAATTCATACAAGTATCCATCAATGATAAAAGGAAAATCTATAACTCAAAAACTATACATGCAATGACTCTCAAATTTTAACCAGAGCTTCTACTTAGCAAGACTAGCTTACCCACAAAATTTCATAATTTTTAGATCACAGAAACTCAAGATATGATTTAAACAAGTTTGCATGCATTCAAAAACACCTTTCAAGTTCCTATTTAATTCATCCAAAATTTCTACATCATGTGCTCAAGACATATTTTTCTTAAATACTAGACCTAACAGTGAGTCTAACAAAATTTGAATCACACCATTTGGATCTACACATTTGGAGTTACAAAATTTACAAAACAGAATTCAAAATTGGAAATTTGAACTATCCTATGGAACAAGCAGTCACTGACATGTGGGACCCGGTTGTCAGCCGGACCCGTATGTCAGTGAGACAGAACAGGGGAAGGCGGCTTCGATGGCGCTGAACATGGCAAAGCTCGCCGACGGCGACTCCTCTGGTGAAACCGACGGCACCGGCGTGCTCCCCACAACTATGCGCACCCATCCATGCCCTCACTTCAACCTCTACCGAACCCTAGCAAGGACGACGGTGTGCATGGCAGACGGCGCCATGGTCTGACGGTGCTCCGGTGAGGTCCGGCCCCATAGGGCGTGGCTAAGCTTAGTATGAGCTTTAGGAGGTCACTACCATGCTACCCAAGCAAAGAAAAGGGACGGGAAAGCCTTGGTGGTAGTTGGCCGCGTGGAGCTCCAACTCCGGCGAGACCCCATCATGGCGGCGGTGGTGGAAATGACAAATGCGCCCTTACCAAGACTCAATTGGGATGACTGAGAGGTGGAGGAGGTAGAGGAGAACACGATGGAGCTATGGTGAAGACGTAGTTCACATTTTTGCGGTGGCGAGCAAGCACGAGCTCCTTGGAGTTGCTGTGGCTGTTGCTGCAGAGCAACGGGCGAGTGGAGGAAGTTGAGGAAATGGAAATTGGACTGGTGAGCTGGTTGACAGGCGTGTGGGGGGGGGGGGGGGGTTCACGTCGTGGCCGGCCATGCCAGGATGCCCGCGACGCATGGCTGCACGTTCAGGCGATCGGCGACGGGTGGCGCCACGCGGCGGTGATCTTCTGAACGGTCGGGTCACTGTAGCGATCTGAAATTTCGATTTAGTGCTCCATGGTGACGACTGACAGTGAGACTTGATGACGTTTGATCTCTTAAACCGTGACGAGTTATTGGGAGAAATGTACATGAAAGTTGTAGCCCTACCTTCCATCCTCAACTTCTATTCAAGGATCATAGTCTAATTCACCACGAATCAGGTGTTACATCAAGCCAAAGTTGGCTCGATCAAACTGGAATTGTATTTATGACTTAGAAAATTTTCTAAGTATTGATTCAACCCTCAATACTGACTTGTGGGACCTTTTTGAACATGTTGTGCACATTTTCATGACTTGACTTCTAAACAAAGTTTGTTCCTTATCAAATTTGCTACAACTTTGTTTTAGGTTGCTCAGACATGCAAACATCCTAAGCTACACTTTTCAAACAGTCAAACAAAAGGGTTTAGGGGTCAAAACAAGTCAAACCACTTTTTGAAATCCTATTTAGGCAACATGATCAATATGAACAATGTTCCAAATGGCATTCTAGGTGTCACTAAGTTGTTTAAGAGAATTATTAGCCACACCACACCTTGGTCACACAAGAATCAAGCATCGTATGTACTGAAACAATGAAAAACACATGAAATGTTACATCTGTTTCATAGTCATGTTTCACATGTTTTATGATCTTGTTGCATAGTATGAACTAACCATATTTCACTAAAGTGAGTTGCACATGTTGCACACTTTTTATTTCATAAAAGAAACAACACACATGAAATATAATGATACGTTGCAATGTTTCAAAAACATGTTTCAGGCAACACAAGCTCATGAATGGATGAAGGATGCTCATGTTCATGAAATGCAAGTGCAAATGTGGAAGGCAAACACCTAGGGTGTTACAGCCCTCCCCCTTATAAAAATCTCATCCCAAGATTTGAAAAGTGTACCATTGTTGATAGAATTCCTTATAACCATCCCTCAAATAATCTTTTCTTTCCCACGTTGCATCGCGTTCACTACCCTGATTACTCCACATGACTTTGTAAAACTTGACCACCCGACTCTGAGTCACTCCCTCACGAGTGTCAATCACTCGGACCGACTTTTCTTCAAAGGTCAAATCTGATTTTAACTCGATATCCCCCAATGGAACTCTCTCTTTAGGAACACGAAGACATTTCTTCAATTGGGATACATGAAAGACATTGAAGATAGCACTCATCTCAGGAGGTAATTGAATCTTGTACGCCACCTTATCACTTTGTCCAATGATTTCAAATGGACCAACATATCTCAGCGCAAGCTTTCGCTTCACACCAAAGCGTTGGACACTCTTCATGGGTGAGACTTTCAGATAAATGAAGTCTCCAACTTCAAACTCAATAGGTTTTCTACGTCGATCAGCATAACTTTTCTGCCTAGCTTGAGCAGCGGCCATGTGGGTTTGGATAGTATGGACTTGTTCTTTGGCTTCTTGAACAAAATCAATTCCATAATATCTCCTTTCACCGGCTTGTACCTAGTTCAACAGGGTTCTACATTTCCTGACCATACAAAGCTTCAAACGGTGCCATCTTGATACTCTCTTGATAACTGTTATTGTATGAGAATTCAGCTAGGGGCAACCATTTTTCCCATGAACCCTTAGCCGAGATGACACATGCTCTCAACATATCTTCTAAGATTTGATTCACTCATTCAGTTTGCCCATTGGTTTGCGGATGATAGGCAGAACTTCTTACTAGCTTAGTTCCTAATAATCTGTGTAAGTGCTCCTAAAAGCGAGCAGTGAACTATGGTCCTCTATCCGAGACAATAGTATAAGGGATCCCATAAAGTCAGACTATCTAATTGAAGTACAACTCGTGTAGTCGGTTGGACGAAAGTCTATGTGGACAGGAATGAAGTGTGCAGACTTGGTCAGACAAACTACAATCACCCAAATGGAGTTAAAATTCCTTTTCATAGTATGGAGTCCAACAATAAAATCCATACTGATCTCCTCCCATTTCCAACCTAGAATAGACAGTGGCTGAAGTAATCTAGCTTTCATGTGCATAGCCTTAACCCGACAACAAGTGTCACACCTAGCCACATAAGCGGCTATCTCTTTCTTCATTTTGGTCCACCAAAATCAAGGCTTCAAATCATGATACATTTTGCTACTACCAGGATGAATAGATAATTTAGAGAAATGGGCTTCGGATATGATTTGATTTCTAAGCTCTCTATCCTTCAAAACTACCAACCTATCCTTGACCATAACACGTCTTCCTCATCTACTCGAAAATGTTTGGTTTCTTGCTCTTTCATCTTATGCTTGATGTGAAACACACCTGCATCTGTCTTCTATAGCTCAATAATTCGACTCTGTAGAGTACAACTGATAGTGATGTTGTGAAGGACTGCAGGATGGAGGAGCTTTGACAAATGGACATCACTCTCAATCAATGAGTGGCAATGAGACTTCCTGCTTAAGGCATCCGCTATGATGTTTGCCTTGCCAGGGTGATAGTGCACTTGGAGGTTATAATCCTTGATCAACTCGAGCCATCTTCTCTGACGCATATTCAACTCTGGTCGACTGAAGATGTACTTGAGACTTTTATGATCAGTGTAAATGTTGCACACATTGCCAAGCAAATAATGTCTCTAGGCCTTCAAAGCATGAACAACAGAAGTGAGTTCCAAGTCATGCGTTGGATAATTCACTTCATGCTTTCGAAGCTGGCGAGAGGTATAAGCAATGACTCTACCCTCTTGCATAAGAACACCTCCTAACCCAATACCTGATGCATTGCAAAACACATCAAAAGGTTTCTCGATATCCGGTTGTGCCAAAACCGGGGCCGAAGTTAGAAGAGTTCGCAGGGTATGGAAAGCCGCATCACATTCAGGAGTCCAGACAAACTTCATGTCTTTTTGCAGCAACCGAGTCATAGGCTTGGCTATTTTAGAGAAATCCGAGATGAAGCGACGATAATAGCCAGCCAACCCTAGAAAACTCCGAACCTCGTGCACCGAGATTGGAGCCTTCTAGTTCAACACTTCTTACACCTTGGTGGGATCAACCATAATTCCACCATCGGACAACACGTGTCCTAGAAAAGGTACCTCACGAAGCCAGAATTCACATTTGTTGAACTTTGCATACAACTGGTGTTCTCGCAATCTAGTGAGAACCACTTGCAAATGTTCAACATGGTCTTCTTTGTTCTCAGAATAGACCAAGATATCATCAATAAATACCACCACAAATTTGTCCAACTCGGGCATAAACACCGAATTCATAAGATACATAAAATGTGCGGGGGCATTGGTCAATCCAAAAGACATAACAAGGTACTCATACAGACCATATCTTGTAGAGAATGCAGTTTTTGGGACATCCTTAGGCCGAATTTTGATTTGATGATACCCATATCTCAAATCAATCTTGGAAAAGACTTTTGCTTTAGACAACTGATCAAATAAGATATCTATGCGTGGCAGAGGGTACTTATTCTTGATTGTAACTGCATTCAAGGGTCTATAATCTACACACATGCGTAGGGATTGATCCTTCTTCTTCATAAAAATAGCTGGGCACCCCCATGGAGATGAACTAGGATGGATAAGGCCTTTCTTTAGAAGTTTATTCAACTGGGTCTTAAGTTTGGCTAGTTCATTGGGAGGCATTCTATATGGCCTTCTAGAGATGGGCGCTGTACTAGGAAGCAACTCTATCTTGAACTCCACTTCTCAATCCAGGGGCAATCCAGGCAAATCATTGGGAAAAACATCTGGAAAGTCACACACGACAGGAATATCTACCAAAGACTTTGCTTGCACCGCATTGGTCGTGCAAGAAAGATTGATGTCCCTAGGTAGCTGTACTAGAAAACCCTCCTGGTTACTAGGATCTCTGAGTATGACTACCCTAGTCAATGTATTAATAAGCACTCCATGATGGCTCATCCAGTTCATTCCCATTATCACATCGATACCTAGCCCCGGTAAAACTACCAGATCAACCCGATGACTTCGCCCCTCTATCTCAAATTGCACGTCCTCAACTACTAGCTTGGTTGGGATAGTACCACTAGCAGCCCTAATACAATAACCCTCACCCTCAACAGTATATGTTTTCTGCATAAACTTGGATGCAAATGCTGGACTAATAAAGGAATGCGAAGCACCTGAATCAAATAGTACAACTACGGGGTGTTGATGTCACACCCAATTTTAAGGATAAAATTGAATGCACTAACTCATGTGTGCCCAGGGATCAATCACACACATAAGCTGACAAATAACCTAAAGTATCATCACGGTGTCCTTACATCAGATCCATAATACAACTTAGTCTTACATCACACAGCGGAAAATAAAAAGAAAATAAACTCTCGTGGGCTTCATCACAGGGAAGGTCAACTGGTTGACCACAAGCCTAAAAATCCTCCAGGAATTTCTCATACCCGTTGTCATCTGTTACCCATCCGGGATTTTTATCCAAATAAAGAAAATAAACAAGCGTAAGTACATCCCGTACTTAACAAGTTAACATAGGGTTATGAAGCTCAAAAAGGGTTGACTCTGGTTTACTGCAGTTAGCATTTTTAGTAAGTCAAGCTTTTATTCTCAGGTGTTATCAATTTATGCTTAAGCTCCCATTTAATCCCATAAGAACATATATTAGGGTAAAGTGTATCGTATAACATCATAGAACATCTTAAATGATCATCAACAAGTATCCAGTTATTCTGTGAGTTTTCCAGGCCGCTCATGACCGTGAGCACGGCTGTTATAACAGTTTGTTACCCTCTATAGAGGTGGTGCACATTCACCGCGAGTCATGATTTCCATATGCCCAGGTTAATTACTCCCATGTCACTGCCAAGGTGAGCGGGCAGGGTACACTATGAAGCCATTTCATAGGTTTCTCTAACAAGTTAGGGCCGCTAGGTTTCCTTGGCAGGCAGATGTAGGAACCCTCCTTTCTTATGGCACATATCCATCGTGGCTATACTCATAGGAACAGAGGCAGACCTATACCCAACATGGCAAGCCCCATTTGCGCCAAAAAGGTAACCTCTAACTAGCTAGAAAAGGTCCTATTACTGAGCTAAAGTCAGAGCCATATGACTCTCCCGGTTGCACTGTCAGTCCTAGCTTTTTCCGATAGATATGTCCTTATGGAGGGCTGGGAGCAACATGATCAAAGGTCATTTGCACCTTCGCCCTATGGAATAGTTGTTATAAATCATGTTAAACTCTTAGTTTCATAGAATCATTCATCATCATGTAGATCAAGTTTAGTTAGAGCACTAGCAATCTATCCATATGCATTTAACCCATAGGAGACAAGGAACAGGATAATCAATCACTAGAATGTCCTTACGGGTATCAAAATTTGACACATGCAAATGAGTAATTGATTAAAGTGAAATAGGACATCAAGGTAGGCCCATGCTATACTTGCCTTGGTTCACAAACTCGTGCTGGTCCTACTGGTCGTCGAAGAATTCTTGATCTCCAACATTCTCCTCACCGTCTGAACGCGACCAACACGACAACATACAACATTCCAAAAGCATTCATGCAAGGCAAACATTCCTATCATTAGAACAGTACACCAATAGTATTGAAAACAAGATAAAATGTTTGTAAAAATAATCTACGTCTCGGTACGATCACGTCAACGCGAAGTTCACGAAAAACAGAGCTAAAATGCGAAAGTTATGATTTAAACGGGTTTTCCTATAGCCATATATTTAATTAAATCTAACCATGAAATTAAAAAGTTCCAAACTTGACTAACAGTGGTTCTAACATGTAGATTATGGAATTACGAAGCTAACGCGATTTGAATGGATCAATTCGGAGCTAAAACGACAATTTTATACGCAAAACAGTTCAAATGGCATTTCTGTAAATACTGAAAACGTATTTTAGACTTAAGCAGTGAAGTTTACGTTTTCAAAATGAGAATGCGCATTCGGGGAACTATGCATTGGATTGCGGGTTCAATTAGATGAAAACCGAGGGTCTCTTTAGAAAAATAACCCGCGAAGGGGTATCGGCCAATAAGAGCCGTCGGATTAGAAATGAGCGGCCAGAAATGGATCCGGGGGGGGGGGGGGAGAGAAGAAGGTGGCCGGCCGTAACAGTGACGCCGGTGGCAACCTCCATGGCCGGCGGCGTGGAGGTCTCTGGTGTGCGCGGTTAGGGGGCTAGGGTTCGCTAATTGAAGAGCCGAGAGCACTGGGGTATGCGGGGGGAGTAGGGGGTCTCGGCCATGCCGATACGGTGGCCAGAGGACGCGGGTAGCGCGGTGGCCGCCATGGCCGGCGGCCGAAGCTCGCGGGCGCATGCAACAATGACCAAACAGGCCACCAAAAGCCAAGGAAAAAGTTCGGGAAGAAAGAGGAGAGCGAGGGGATTCTCACCGCGGGGAAAAATGATGTCGACGTCGGCTTGGGGACGGTTGTCCGCGTGGGCAGGCGGACGGCGTCGGTGAAGCTCCTCCATGCACGGTTGCTGGGCTTCCCAGGCGAGAGCGAGCGAAAACGGCGTGGGGAACAGCAGGGGGCGCGCGGGGGGCTTGGCTCCTATTTATCGAGGCCGAGGAGCGGGGGACGCTCCCACGACGCACGTCGTGGTGACGGTTGCAGCAGCGCCAGGCGCGGGCGAGCGGTTCCGAGCCGCATGGAGGAAGGGGATGGCACTGATAGACGGGGCCCGGGCGTTAGCGGCTGGGGAGAAGGGAGCGGCGGCGGTTGCTGCTAGGCCGTTCCGTAGGGCTGGGCCGGCAACGGTGCTAGGCCGCGCAGCGCGCAAGGGGGGGCGAGCTGGGCCGAGCGAGGCGCGCAGCTGGGCTGGCGGCTGACGCAGAAGAAAAAGGCCTACGGGCTGAAGGAGCTGGGCCAACGGGCCGAAATGAAGAAGGGAGGGAAAAATGAATTTGCATTTTTTTTCTTTTTCCAAATAGATTTTCAAAAGCATTTTCAAATAGGTTTTGAATTCATTTGAACATTGAATCAAGATCAATCATCACAAAATTAGATATGCAGCAGCATGCATGCATCAAGAAGTTTCTAACCTTATTTTTAATTTTAATTCCACAAAATTTATTATTTTCCTATATTTTAATGCACACATATTTGCATAAATAAATCAAGTTAGCTATTTTAAAAGAATGTAATTTTTAGGGTGTTACAATTCTACCCCCCTTAAGATGAATCTCGTCCTCGAGATTCAGGGTGATTGCTTACTCAAACAGTTGGGGATAAGTCTTTCTCAGATCCTCTTCTCTTTCCCAAGTAGCTTCATCCTCTGTATACCGATTCCACTGCACCTTGCACATCTTTATGATTCGGCTTCTCGTAACTCTTTCGGCAGTTTCCAAGATCTTTATCGGATACTCTTCATAAGTAAGATCTTCCTTGACAGCAAGTTCTTCCAAAGGAATTTGCTCTTCTGATACCCTCAAACACTTCTTCAATTGGGAAACATGGAACACGTCGTGCACACCTGACAAACTCTCAGGCAGTTCCAACTGATAAGCTACTTCTCCATGTCTCTCTAGGATCTTAAAAGGTCCTATATACCTTGGTGCTAACTTTCCCTTCATATTGAATCTTCTCACACTTCTCATTGGTGACACCTTCAAGTACACATAATCACCAATCTCGAAAGTCAGCTCTCTTCTACGAATATCAGCGTAACTCTTCTATCGGGACTGAGCTACTCTCAAATTGTCTCTAATCATTCTCACTTGTTCTTCCGCGTCTCTAAGGACATCGGGTCCAAACACTTGAGTTTCTCCAGTCTAATTCCAGAACAAAGGCGTTCTACACTTACGCCCATACAGCGCCTCGAAAGGTGCCATCTTGAGACTCTTCTGATAACTGTTGTTGTACGAAAACTCTGCTATGGCAGACTCTTATCCCAACTATCACCATACTGAAGTGCACAAGCTCTCAACATATCTTCCAAAATCTGGTTGATCCTTTCAGTCTGTCCATCAGTTTGCGGGTGGTAAGCAGAACTGAAATTCAACTTTGTTCCCAAAGATCTATGTACTTTATGCCAGAATTGCGATGTAAACTGAGTGCCTCTATCGACATAATTTTCTTGGGAACACCATGTAAGCACACTATTCTTTCCATATACAACTCTGCTAGTCTTGCACCAGTATAGGTAGTCTTGACTGGTAAAAAGTGGGCAACCTTTGTGAGTCGATCCACTATTACCCATATTGAATCATAGCCTCTTTGAAATGTATAGAATAAGCAGACTCATGGGCCTCTTGCAGAATTGCATCACAGATAGCTTTCACTTTAGGTACACATATCCTTTTTCTGAACCAAAGAGTGCCATTCTCATCCATTCTGAATCCTGGTGCCTTTCCAAGCACTACATTCTCTGCTATCTCCTTAAGTTTTTCATCCTCCAATTGACCTTTGCGTATCTCTTGCTCCAATGTAGGCTCTATCACCAATTCCATTGCATTAGTGACAAGGCTCAAATTGAGATACTCCATTTCAGCACACAACTCTGCTAACATAGATGTCCTCTGAAGTCCATTGGCATAGCTCTTTCTGCTAAGTGCATCTGCTACGACGTTTGCCTTTTCCGGGTGATAATGCACTTCCAAATCATAGTCTTTGATCAATTCCAATCAATGATGTTGTCTCAGATTCAGATCTGATTGGGTGAAGATATACTTCAAACTCTTATGATCAGTATAGATATCACTCTTATGTCCAATTAGATAATGTCTCTAGATCTTCAAAGCATAAACCACAGCTGCCAATTCCAAGTCACGAGTAGGATAATTCAACTCATGCTTCCTTAGTTGTCTAGATGCATATGCAACCACTCTTCCTTCTTGCATAAGCACACATCCAAGGCCCAAACAGGATGCATCACAATATATAGAGAAGTTCTTGCTCAAATCGGGCAAAATTAATACTAGAGCTGTAGTCAATCTCTTCTTTAGCTCTTCAAAGTTTGTCTGGCATTTATCCAACCATACATACTTAGCATTCTTTTCCAACAAAGCTGTCATGGGCTTGGCTAGCTTGGAAAAACCTTCAATGAACCTTCTATAGTATCCAGCCAATCCCAAAAAGCTTCGAATCTCACTTACCGTTGTTGGTGGTTTCCAATTCAATACATCTTGCACTTTGCCTGGATCCACTACTATTCCACCATTGGAAACAACATGACCCAGAAAAGAGACTTCCTTCAACCAAAACTCACACTTGCTCCGCTTAGCATACAACTTATGCTCTCTAAGCTTTTGCAAGACCATCCTTATGTGTTCAGCATGTTCTTCTTATGTCTTGGAGAATATTAGTATGTCATCTATGAATACCACCACAAATTTATCCAGAAATTCCATGAACACCTTATTCATCAGATACATGAAGTATGCAGGTGCATTGGTCGATCCAAAAGACATAACGGTGTACTCATATAATCCATACCGTGTAGTGAATGCTGTCTTGGGTATGTCCGAGTTTTGGATCTTAAGCTGATGATAACCTGAGCGGAGATCAATCTTTGAGAACACATGGGCTCCTCTCAATTGATCAAACAAATCATCAATCCTAGGCAATGGGTATTTATTCTTGATTGTAACCTCATTAAGTGAGCGGTAATCCACACACATTCGTTGACTACCATCCTTCTTATCCACAAAGATCACAGGTGCCCCCCACGGGGAAGAACTGGGGCATATGAAACCTTTTTCTTGCAACTCTTTTAGTTGTTTCTTAAGCTCTTCTAATTCATTAACTCCCATTCTATATGGACGTTTAGCTATTGGTGCAGTTCTAGGTAATAATTCAATAATGAATTCAATGTCTCGGTCAGGTGGCATACCTGGCAAGTCATTAGGGAAGACATCTGGGAACTCCTCCACGACACGATCTTGTTCATTGACTTCACCATCTAGCTGGTTCACTGTGGCTGTAGGCTGGGCTTGCACTACCACTTCTACATAGATTCTATCTCTATTGAGTGATGTCACAACCATAGATTTCTCCTGACACTGAATCACTACCCGGTGTTGTTTCATCCAATCCATTCCCAGAATAAGATCAATTCCCGCTGTTCTCAACACAATAGGCTTCACTTTGAAGTCTACCCCCCTTAAGGAAATGCTAGTTGAGGGGCTCCAATAAGAAGCAGGCATAGTACCTCCCAGGGAATTTACTAATATGGGGTTTTTCATGACACACAAAGGTATGCTATGCATTCTAACAAAAGCTTGGGAGATAAAAGAATGCGAAGCACCAGAATCAAAAAGTATGGTAGCAGAGATAGAGTTGACGCTGAACGTACCCAACATGACCTTAGGCATCTCCTGAGCTGCATCAGATGACACATAGTTCACCTTCGCAGTGTGATGTGGTCGGGCGTTGAACTTCTGATTGCTGGTCTGGTTCTGAGGTGCTTGTTGGTTTTGCTTCTTAGGACACTAATGAGCATAGTGACCTACTTCTCCGCATCGGTAGCAGGCATTGGGATTGTTGGGTGCACCACTCTTCATAGGAGCATTGTTGGGCACTCCCTGGCGTGTTGTAGGATTGCTGGTCTATTGTGGGGGACGCTGATTTCCAAACTGTTGCTGGTACTAAGGGCGTTGCTAGAACTAGTTTCGCTGAGGATACTAACCACGGTTTCCCTGGTGAGTTGGTCCTTGATTCCTCTACTGGAAACCTTGCTGGGGATAAGCACGTGGGCGAGTGTTGCTTCCAGAAGCTTGCCCTTGGAGCCTTCTCTTCTTAGCTTCCATCTCCTTGCGCTTATCGTCAATCACGATGGCGCGATTCACCAAAGACTGGAAGTTAGGGTAGGTATTAGACATCAGCTGGAGCTGCAGTCCATCATAGAGTCCCTTGAGGAAATGGCGTTGTTTATCCTTGTCATCCGCTACATCATTTGGAGCATAGCGTGATAGTTGTGCAAACTTGTCCCGATACTCCACCACTGTCATGGATCCTTGCTTGAGAGATCTGAATTCTTCCTGCTTCAGTTCCACTAGTCCATCAGGAATATGGTATGACCGGAAATTGTCCTTGAATTCCTACCAAGTGATAGCAGGAGCATTGTTGGGACATCCAAACTGGAATGATTCCCACCAATCCTGAGCAGCTCCTTGGAGTTGCCTAGAAGCGTACAACACCTTCTCAAGGTCGTTGCATTGTGCTATGTTCAGTTGTTTCTCCACAGCACGCAACCAATCATCTGCCTCCATAGGGTCTGAGGCATGGGTGAACACCGGTGGATGACCTTTCATAAATTCTCCACGCTTATCTCTGACCTGAACAGGCGGTGGTCCTCTTGCAGGTTCATTGTCCAAGCGCTGCATCATAGCTTGCATCAGCTGCGCTTGCATTCCCAATATCTGTTCCATGGTCACAGGTGGCGGTGGTGGTGGATTTATGAGAGCATCACGTCCACGACCATGGCCTCTGCCTCTTCCTCCTCTTGCGGCCATCTGTTTTCCAACAAATGTGCAAAATTTAGAGATTCTCCAATTATAGAGAGCTTACAAAAGATAAGAAACAATGCTGAGAATTTTCTGGACAAGATTCAAATTCAGCAGTTCAGTAAAACTGTTATAACTCGAGTTTCAGAGATCCAACAGAGGTGCACCCAGATTTGTTAGAAAGCTTAGGAGATCAGCTACAACTTTTATTTAGATCACTTTTATAGATTCTGACACACATATGGTCAAAAGTAGAGCTAAACCGAAACTGTTCTAGGTTCCAGACAGCGCAGGAACATCAACTTGTGTCAGCTAGATCTCCCAAACCTGAACAGATATTGACGTGATTCCAGAGACATTTGAAAGATACAGAAGTCTAGTTATCTCCACAAAATTTTCAGAATTTTTAACAGCCCAGATTTCAAGATATCAGATAAAGAACATAGGCTGCTCTAGAAATCAGCACAGCAGAGATAAGATAAAGCGAGGCATCTGCATTAAGATTTCATTCTAAACTTAAAGTTCCAATCTAAGGAAGTTGTGGACATGCCCACAAACTTCAGCAATCAAACAAATACCAAATCAATCAAGTTCACAAATTAAAACATCTAATCATCCAAGTTCACAAGACCAACAAAACTAAGTATGAAACACAAACTAACGACGTGGTAAACTAGATCAAGGCACCTAACACCATGGGGCGGTGTCAATCATGGTGAAGGACCGGCGCTTCTTCTTGTAGATCGAAGGCTATCCAAGTTGAGCTCGAAGTTCATCCACTTGCTTCTGGAGGCGTCTCTGAGCCCTCTGAGATGCATGCAGTTCTCCTTTGACTTCCTCATCCACTCCCTGCATAGCGTGGACATGCTGCACCGTTGCCTCCAGAGTTGGGTCATTCTCTGGTGGAGCCAATGTAACACCCCGGGTGTTAGCCTTGCATAACTTGACTTGCATAACATGAGCATGATCATCAAGCATTCATAAACAAGCATTTACAATTGAAACATTTGATTGAAACATCTGCAACGTTTGCTTGTTATCGCATGTTTCTTAAACATATGCAACTTTTCTCGTTATTTCATGTCTCCATGTGTCTATGCATATGATCATGAGTGGACACATGTACTTGGTGGATGTGAGTCACACAAACATATAGCAACACCTAGGTTAGCAAATAGGACTTTATTCATGGTCACATTTCATGAACCAACACTTAAGCTTCATATGATTACACTAACTAGCCCTATGAGTGACTACTACATGAAATGATTGAATGACCTTGCAAATTGCTTAAACATGTTTAGAGTATCATTATGAACAACTTTGATATTCATGGTTAGGGGTAAATAGGTCATTAAGCCATGCTTTGATGTGTATCATATTTAAATGTGACATGTTTGACCAAGTTTGAACTAGGTGTTAGAGACCTTGCATGGAGGAGATCACTAAAGCAAAGTTGTAGTATTTGACATAAGGAACGACTTTTATTTCTGGGCCATTGACTGATTTAGCTTCTAACATGCTTGAATTGGTATCACAAGAATCAGAAAAATCAACATCTCATGACTTAACAAAATTTTCTAAGTCATGTTCACTGAGCGACTGACAGGCTGACTTTGGGGGTGATTTTACTCAGTCTCGGTCGCGATTTAGCATGAGTTCACTGAATGAAAATTGTAGCTGGTACATAGGGCTATGATTATTGTTAAGACGGTTTACGAGTTGGAGCCACGGATTAGCAGCTACATCGTCATGAAAACCGGCTGTCAGGCGTCCCGTTCAGGTTCTAAACCGACTGAATCGGTGGATTCAGTGGCCGACCGAAACAGAGTCCACGCGCCGCGTGGACGTCACGGCTGGCCGCGCGTCGCCGGTGTTCTACCCAGTGCGGCAGTGATGAGCCAGAGCGTGGCTTTAACACCACCAGCGCCCTCCCGATCCATCCCGTGCCTCATTTCCAATTTCTGCTCCTCCTTCCTCGCCGCAGCGATAGCCGAGCTCGGCCCGCACCTCTACTGTCACCATAGCTAGCTCCAGCCAGCGCTAAGCCACCCATTTGCCACCACAATAGCATCAACATCTTCCCAGCAACTCCCTGCGTCCCCCATTGCCCGCTGTTCTAGCTTGGTAAGCCACCGCAACGCACAATGCCTCGCCGGAGCTCCGCCGCTAGCCCCGTCACCGTGGCCACGTCGCCTCCGTCCACCATTGGCTGTGATAGCTTGTGATATAGGTTTGCCATGGTCTAGAGATGCTCATCCAAGCCTTAGTTGGAGCCACCGTAGCTTCCACTGGCGTCTTGCCGTCAGCCTCGCACCTCATGATCATTGCGAGGAAGGAACCTGAAGCGATCCTCCCTCATGGCCTCAAAGCAACACCCATGGTAGTGGATGTAGGCGTTCTATGCTGCATCCTCCATACCATCCAAGGCATGGGCTCTCCTGGCAGGGGCACAGTGGACAGTCTCCACCTCATGTCCATTCTTGATGTCATTCCAGGCGGTGACCACCAGTTCTACCTTCTAGAAGGTAGCCTCCAATGGATGCTGGTACTCGGTGCAGTGGTAGCTGATGGAGGCATGCAAGTCGGGGTAGAAGTCGCCCAGCACGTGAGTGAGGAGGGTGTGGTAGTAGGCTGTCTCTGGGGCTGGCTTGAAGTAGTACTTGCACTTCCAGCCAATCTCCTCATCCACCACGGGGACAGCTAGGGATGGTGCAGGTGTAGGGGAAGTAGCCATCGACTCCTCAGGTGTAGCTACAATAGGATAGACCGGCATGGCGACTGGAGTAGGAGCAGGTGTAGGCATCGGGGTAGCCATCTCCTCGTCGTCGGAGATGATCACAATCTCCCTCTCTGCCTGTGGGGCACGTGGGGTGAACAGGGCACGATAGCCGGATGGTGTTGAGGCGAGCAGTCTTCGGGTTATGAGACATCTATAGATTTAAAGTGAGATAGAATTAGAATCAACAATTTTAAATAATAGATTAAGGTATGAAAAGCATAAATGTTTTAATAAAATAACAAGAATAAGACAGTAAGCAAGAAACCAAAGGAGCAAAGATGCTAAAACGACCATTTTCTAACTAGGCTTGCGTCCTATAGTCAACACAGCTCTGATACCAATTTGTCACACCCAATTTTAAGGATAAAATTGAATGCACTAACTCATGTGTGCCCTAGGATCAATCACACACATAAGCTGACAAATAACATAAAGTATCATCATGGTGTCCTTACATCAGATCCATAATACAACTTAGTCTTACATCACACAGCGGAAAATAAAAAGAAAATAAACTCTCGTGGGCTTCATCACAGGGAAGGTCAATTGGTTGACCACAAGCCTAAAAATCCTCTGAAATTCCTCATACCCGTTGTCATCTGTTACCCATCCGGGATTTTTATCCAAATAAAGAAAATAAACAAGCGTAAGTACATCCCGTACTTAACAAGTTAACATGGGGTTATGAAGCTCAAAAAGGGTTGACTCTGGTTTACTGCAGTTAGCATTTTTAGTAAGTCAAGCTTTTATTCTCAGGTGTTATCAATTTATGCTTAAGCTCCCATTTAATCCCATAAGAACATATATCATGGTAAAGTGTATCGTATAACATCATAGAACATCTTAAATGATCATCAACAAGTATCCAGTTATTCTGTGAGTTTTCTGGGCTGCTCGTGACCATGAGCACAGCTGTTATAACAGTTTGTTACCCTCTGTAGAGGTGGTGCACATTCACCGCGAGTCATGATTCCCATATGCCCGAGTTAATTACTCCCGTGTCACTGCTAAGGTGAGCGGGCAGGGTACACTATGAAGCCATTTCATAGGTTTCTCTAACAAGTTAGGGCCGCTAGGTTTCCTTGGCAGGCAGATGTAGGAACCCCCCTTTCCTATGGCACATATCCATCGCGGCTATACTCATAGGAATAGAGGCAGCCCTATACCCAACGTGGCAAGCCCCATTTGCGCCAAAAAGGTAACCTCTAACTAGCTAGAAAAGGTCCTATTACTGAGCTAAAGTCAGAGCCATATGACTCTCCCGGTTGCACTGTCAGTCCTAGCTTTTGCCGACAGATAAGTCCTTATGGAGGGCTGGGAGCAACATGATCAAAGGTCATTTGCACCTTCGCCCTATGGAACAGTTGTTATAAATCATGTTAAACTCTTAGTTCCATAGAATCATTCATCATCATGTAGATCAAGTTTAGTTAGAGAACTAGCAATCTACCCATATGCATTTAACCCATAGGAGACAAGGAACAGGATAATCAATCACTAGAATGTCCTTACGGGTATCAAAATTTGACACATGCAAATGAGTAATTGATTAAAGTGAAATAGGACATCAAGGTAGGCCCATGCTATACTTGCCTTGGTTCACAAACTCGTGCTGGTCCTGCTGGTCGTCGAAGAATTCTTGATCTCCAACATTCTCCTCACCGTCTGAACGTGACCAACACGACAACATACAACATTCCAAAAGCATTCATGCAAGGCAAACATTCCTATCATTAGAACAGTACACCAACTAGTATTGAAAACAAGATAAAATGTTTGTAAAAATAATCTATGTCTCGCTACGATCACGTCAACGCGAAGTTCACGCAAAACGGAGCTAAAATGCGAAAGTTATGATTTAAACGGGTTTCCCTATAGCCATATATTTAATTAAATCTAACCATGAAATTAAAAAGTTCCAAACTTGACTAACAGTGGTTCTAACATGTAGATTATGGAATTACGAAGCTAACGCAATTTGAATGGATCAATTCAGAGCTAAAACGACAATTTTATACGCAAAACAGTTCAAATGGCATTTCTATAAATACTGAAAACGTATTTTAGATTTAAGCAGTGAAGTTTACGTTTTCAAAATGAGAATGCGCATTCAGGGAACTACGCATTGGACTGCGGGTTCAATTAGATGAAAACCGAGGGTCTCTTTAGAAAAATAACCCACGAAGGGGTATCGTCCAATCAGAGCCGTCGGATTAGAAATGAGCGGCCAGAAATGGATCCGAGGGGGGGAGAGAAGAAGGTGGCCGGTCGGAATAGTGACGTCGGCGGCAACCTCCATGGCCGGCGGCATGGAGGTCTCTGGCACGCGCGGTTAGGGTGCTAGGGTTCACCAATTGAAGAGCCAAGAGCACCGGGGTAAGCGAGGGGAGTAGGGGGTCTCGGCCATGCTGATACGGCAGCCGGAGGACACGGGTAGCGCGGTGGCCGCCATGGCCAGCGGCCGAAGCTCGTGGGCACATGCGGCAATGGCCAAACAGGCCACCAAAAGCCAAGGAAAAAGTTTAGGAAGAAAGAGGAGAGCAAGGGGATTCTCACCACGGGGAAAAATGATGTCGACGTCGGCTTGGGGACAGTTGTCCGCGTGGGCAGGCGGACGACATCGGTGAAGCTCCTCCGTGCACGGTTGTAGGGCTTCTAAGGCGAGAGCGAGCGAAAATGGCATGGGGAATAGTAGGGGGCACGCGGGGGGTCTCGGCTCCTATTTATCAAGGCCGAGGAGCGGGGGACGCTCCCACGACGCATGTCGTGGCGACGGTTGCAGCAGCGCTAGGCATGGGCGGGTGGTTCCTGAGCCGTGCGGAGGAAGGGGACGGCGCCGACAGATGGGGCCCGGGCGTCAGTGGCTAGGGAGAAGGGAGCGGCGGCGGTTGCTGCCAGGCCGTTCGGTAGGGCTGGGTCGGCAGTGGTGCTGGGCCACGCAGCGCGCAAGGGGGGGGGGGCAAGCTGGGCCGAGCGAGGTGCGTGGCTGGGCTGGCGGCTGACATGGAAGAAAAAGGCCAGCGGGCCGAAGGAGCTGGGCCAATGGGCCGAAATGAAGAAGGGAGGGAAAAATGAATTTGCATTTTTTTCTTTTTCCAAATAGATTTTCAAAAGCATTTTCAAATAGGTTTTGAATTCATTTGAACTTTGAATCAAGATCAATCATCACAAAATTAGATATGCAGCAGCATGTATGCATTAAGAAGTTTCTAACCTTATTTTTAATTTTAATTCCACAAAATTTATTATTTTCCTATGTTTTAATGCACACATATTTGCATAAATAAATCAAGTTAGCTATTTTAAAAGAATGTAATTTTTTGGGTGTTACAGTTGATCAATCAGAAACTTACTAGTAGTCACTACCTCTCCTAAAGGAATCTCAGTAATATTTGTGTGGTTCACCTGCCCCTGACGGCCACCTTGGTAGTTGTTCTTCTTAGGGTAAGGACACTTCCTTGCCCAGTGACCGGTCTTGTTGCAATTCCAGCATAGCATGTTGCTTGGCGGCACACTAGAACTACCTTGACTGGTAGTGCCCTTGGGAAGAGCAACTGTAAATGCCTTGCGAAACCCAGTCTTGGTGGGATTCTTCTTCAGCGGTGGGCGAAACTTAGCGGCTAACGCTGGAGGACGGAATGGAGCCCTCGGTGCGACTTGAGCCTTGGATTGTGAGGCGCCCGCCTCATAGGCCCGCTTACAACTTTTCGAAGCAGCATACACAGCATTGTTGTTCTCTTGTGATAAGGCATCACTCACAAACTCATTAAAAAGAGCACACTTGCAATTTCCCATGGTCTTCATCAATTTGGGGCTAAGTCCCTGCTTGAAGCTAGCAATCTTCTTAGCATCGGTGTCCACAAACTCGGTAGCATACCTTGCAAGGTTGTTGAAAGCTTGCAGGTATTCATTCAAGCTCTTGTTCCCTTGGGTTAGCTTCATGAACTCTATATGCTTGATCGCCATGAGACCAAAAGGAATGTAATTTCCTCTGAAAGCAGACTTGAACCGATCCCAAGTGATTTGGGCATTAGCGAGCATAGTGGACCGATGATGACTCCACCAAATGCCAGCTGACCCATGTAGTTGGTGAGATGCATACTCAGTCTTCAGCACCTCAGTCAAGCGGAGCAGATGGAACTTCTGCTCAAGAGTATTCAACCACTCATCAGCTTGTAGAGGCTCCTCAGCCTCCTTGAAGATCGGGGGTTTTGTGTTAAGGAAATCCTTGAAATCACTGTATTGATTTGGTTCCGGTCCTTGGCGTGGACCACAGCCATCCCGATTCGCAATCGTACGGAGGGCCTCGGCCATAGTGCGCTGTCCTTCCGCAAGCATTGCTATTAATTCCGTTGGTGTGGGTCGTGGTGGCGGTGGAAGATCATCATCATCACCCGCACCGGTGGAACGAGTATGAGGCATCTGCACAATGCGCAACCAATAATTATTGATGATGTTAGCACATTGGAGAGGAACAATGTAATTGTGCCAAACTGAATTTACTGACGAGAATGAAAACTTCATACAATAAACAGAGGCAATAATTCATTCTCCAATCACCACATCATCAAGTAGATTACTAGCTCCATACGCAGTGCATTCCAACATGACAAGTTTTAAACTTAACCATTACGATACGCATCCCGAAGGGAGCGAATTAAAGTACATTACATGTCGAGTTCGAATTTAAAAAGGTACATCCAACATTAGTCTTCGTACTTAAGTTCATTACATCAATGACTGCAAAAGCTGAACTAGTGAGACTTGCTAACGAACTACTCGTCGAAGTGATCGCTGTCCACATCGGAGACACCTTGGACTTCTTCTGGGTCTTCCTCTTCTTCTTCATCTGCAGGCTCAGCTGCATTGTCATCCATCTACACATCCTCTTCTTCCTCATTGGCCTCAATCACTTGAGGTCCACCCACATTTGGATACCTTGGTATGGGGTGAGGAATAGGAAACAGACGGTTGTGCAGTTGATGGTGCTCAATCTGAAGCTCTTCAAGCTATTCTTGTAGTGCTTGCTCCCTTTGAAAGGCGTTGTGGTTAGCCAAAATCCAACCCCTATGTCTTTCTTCTGCTAACTCTAAAGCTGCATCTCTATGATGGGTCACACGATCCAATTCTTGTGCAGCCTCATCTCTCTCAATAGTGAGGTTCATCAGCTGGTTATGAAGCTCATCTCTCTCGCGTGCTGTTTGACCCCACTGTTGTAGACGATAATTTGCAATACCATGAATCTCCTCAACTTCTTGCTGAGCTCTCCCACATGCATCCGCCCTACGGCGATACTTGTGGGCACGCAACCTAAACTTGTGCTGGGTTGCCATTGCCTTGCCAGCTTTGTCTAGCGCACTAGAGAAGGTGTTTTGCCTGACTCGACAAAGCTTCAAGACTGCCATCATAGCACTCATTCCAGCATTGTCACTCTACACACATTCACCACGGCCTCGAACTAAGGCCTGACCAACGTCCTGAGTCCACTCAGCCTTAGTAGGAGACACTCGGGGAATGGATGAAGCAGGTCCATCCACTAACTCATCCCCAAAGCTCTGTGCTATATCCATCAGCACATCAAGGGCAGCAACCTGAGCGGCTTCCCACAAGCTTCGTCCATCAGTCTCAATGCTCCACCCATGCCACAACGGTCTTGTGGGGTTTTGCGGCACTACAAAGGTCATGACGTACCATGGTACATCTCCCAATGGTACCGCCTGCCTCCATGTGTAGCTGGGTGCCTCCGGGTACCCAACTGAACTGAGCACCCTCCAGAGCAAGGTGGGAGTACAGAACTGGTCCAAAAAGGTGCTGCTACCAGTAGGAAACACAGGTGCGGCCGTCTATATCAGAAAGGGATGCAATTCATGTGAGAGGATTATTTTGCTGAGAGATTGCACTTTACACTTGGGATAAGCAATTATAAGGGAGGGAGTAATGCAATATGAATGAGATGAGTGAATATGATGCATGCGCGTTCCGTACGTCCTCACAAACCTATGAAAATTTAAGCTTTAGCGGAATATACGATGGCATACATACGTTCTCTCAATTAACGGTAACTAGTCGATCTACACAGTGCATTGTTAGCGTACCTGCAGAAAACTTCATTGCAGCCCAACCCAACAAGATATAATGCTAATAATCACAAGTAGTAACTAAGATACTCTCCATATATACATCCCCCGATATATATATTTCGGTATCCAAACTACCCGACAAATGTACCCACAATTAAGTACCCTCATATATACATGTATACAATATGTAAATACTCTAGTAACCACAACTAGCTCTCCCCTAGACCGATGGTTGGACGGTCATGCTCTCGCAACTCACACTTACCTTAGCGTAGAGGCAATTGATCCATACATTACCATTCAAACGAATGGCAGCCATGCAATATCATGCCGCATGGACGACGAAATAGAAACAATCAATTCACCCAAGTTAGTCATTATATATAAGCCAACTAGAAGTCCTTAAGTGGGCTATAAGCGATGTGATCACCAGTATACCATAAAAATTTTGATTTTTGAACACTTATATATAACTATAAGTTGGAAAACTGTTTTTACAACAAAAGCTTTTGTTTTAAATAGCCATAAGACATGTTTAATGTTGAATCTAGCTCTGATACCAGCTGTCACAGAACCAACCAATTTATAAGAGCACAAGTACAAAAACAATCACCAAAACGATCAAATTCTCGAACTTGAGCCCATATAAACCCGGTAGTCAACCGAAATCTCGAAGGATTTCAAACCAACTTGCATACAACCAAGATCACAGTAATTCAACATAACATATCGTACGTTACAACATTTCGCAGACATTCACAAATAGATTACATCATCACAGAGTCATCGTTATTACAAAACAAGTCATGTAAAACATGCGGAAGCAAATAGTTTAACTTACACACCCGAGTTGAAATACACATACTGGTTTGCTGATCAGCCCGCAAAAGCATTCAAATAAGAGAACAGAGATCATGCCCATGATCTAGTCTTCATCACCCACCAGGTGGAGACAATACTTACAGAATCCTTGATATAGAAGGTCATCTGCATCAAGAGGGAATAAACCCTGAGTACAGGAATGTACTTAGCTAGACTTACCCGTCGAAAACCAAACAAATGACACCAAGGATTATGCATAGCTTAATGTAGTGGATCTGGCTGACACTTTCTTTTTGCGGAAAAGCATAAGTAATAATGATCAACTCTTAACCTGAACTAGCAGTGACTTTTAGCCATTAACCTGTCAACTATATTAGCACCTGTACTAAGCAATCATTTTATTAGGGTGCAAACATTAATAACCATATCAGGTATTCATTGTGGCAACCTTATCATCATCATCTATTTAACCATATCATTAAATTAATTGAATCTACGTTGCCGCTGCTCAGTCAAGTTCTCACTATCCGGGAGAGATGGCGATTCGAATCGATTCCTATCTAGCTAGAGGGTTATTCCTAACACAAACCCTGCTTCCCCCATCAAGGTCACAAACAAGTCACCTTTGGTACAACTTAGGAGAAAAATAAAAGAAAAGACGTGGGTCCGAGCTGCCCTGCATTTTTAGAGAACCACTCTGCTAGCAAGTGTAGGATTTTAAGCACCTTACTCCCCTTGGACTTATGCCAATGGTTCTCCACACATCCTTACTACCTCCAAAATGCATCCAACCCCCACGGTTCCTGGCCTGAGTTGAGCTACTCGGCTTCATGGTCAGAACGACTTATCCGGCTAGCTAAGTGTTAGGCTGCGTTCAACATGACATGAGGACGTACATCGTATCGGTCCTTAAATGACTCAGATGGAGTCGCTATGTCCAAACCTACACAAGATTCTGCCTGGTCTTAATTCATTATTAACATGGTTCTTTTCCACGATAGCAAATATAGCCAACCGTGATCCACCTCATCCTAAAGCTCGCAGGTGATAGGAAATCACCTGACTTCTACCGCACTAAGCAAGGCTAAGCATTTAATCCATTCCTGAACTTAAATAGGATTCCAGTGCGATATCTGGACAAGGAGGGATATATAATGCAGCAATTGGTTCCAACCAATTCCTATACTTAATGCATCATCAACGAATAAAAGATACTCAATGTATTTGTGAAAACATGGGAGGCTTAATATGCTTCGGGGCTTGCCTTTCAGGAACGAGGAAGGCTGGTGGTTAGGGCACTCGGGCAACTCCTCCGTGGCGGCTGCTTCGTCGGCTTCCTGCACCTCGGGCTCCTCCTCCTAGTTGGCTCCCTCAAACTCTAGCAATGTCACTCCCTCCGGCACACCTATTGCATGAATGCGCAAGATAAATATCATGGATGCATATGAACGAATGTCAAGGAGGCTCGGGGAATGCACATGTTCGCTGTAGTTTGCATATTCCAACTTAAGCCCTATTCAAATCACTTTTACTTACCAAGTTTATACAACCTAATGCATAATTGCTCATCTTCAGTTAATGACCTAGCACCTGCACCTAAGCATATTCTCAAGTTAGGCTAACCCCTAAACAATCAACGCGAACATTGCATCAAGCATACACTCAAGCATTTGTATTTTAGCAAAATGAAGACTATGTAGTGGTACAGTAAACTAGCCATAACTGGAGATTTATAAATCCAAATGACATGCAACAAGACAATATGGAAAGCTTATGAAATTGTCTACAATTCATTTTCAGACATCAAAGCATGATTCAACACTTTACCAAGTCGAATTCTTTGATCAACAGAACTCTGTCCTCACAAGACAGAGAGTAAGAAAAACTGGAACTTAACTTTAAACAGCTGTAGTTTCTAAACTACTGGGCCAAATGCCCTCAAATTTTGACAGGAGCTAGATACATAAATTATCTACAACTCTTGTATTCATCACATTCACAGCAATCAAAATATCATGGGGAACTTTCTAAAGTTCCCAGATCTGTCCAGAGGGACATAATGCAAACGAAATAATTATTAACTTATGATATAAACAAATAATTGGACAAAACTAACTCTACTCACTTATTACACATATCACAAGAATACCAGAAAGTAGGGTGTTCATCACCAAAACATTTCTTTTAATAACTTTCTTAATTTATTTAATTAATTAGAGGAAATGGTAAACATATATGAAAACTACACCATTAAATCTACAAAAATTACAGTAGATACTACATGCTCTAAGTAGACTACTATAAAAATTTCACACCATTTGAGTAAGTAGAACAGCCTACACAAAAATGGTAAGGCATAATGGCTTAAAATGGCATAATTAGGAAACCTTAGTGAAAAGTGTCAAGCAACAGATTTCATATTTTTCCTTGCATATTTCAGGTACTAAGATACTACCCACCAAGTTTCATGGTCATAGGAATCCTAGATAATTTACAAAAATTCATACAAGTATCCATCAATGATAAAAGGAAAATCTATAACTCAAAAACTATAGATGCAATGACTCTGAAATTTTAACCAAAGCTTCTACTAAGCAAGACTAGCTTACCCACAAAATTTCATAATTTTTGGATCACAAAAACTCAAGATATGATTTAAACAAGTTTGCATGCATTCAAAAACACCTTTCAAGTCCCTATTTAATTCATCCAAAATTTCTACATCATGTGCTCAAGAAATATTTTTCCTAAATACTAGACCTCACAGTGAGTCTAACAAAATTTGAATCACACCATTTGGATCTACACATTTGGAGTTACAAAATTTACAAAACAGCATTCAAAACTGGAAATTTGAACTATCCTATGGAACAAGCAGTCACTGACATGTGGGACCCGGTTGTCAGCCGGACCCGTATGTCAGTGAGACAGAACAGGGGAAGGCGGCTTCGACGGCGCTGAACACGGTGAAGCTCGCCGACGACGACTCCTCCGGCAAAACCGATGGCACCGGCGTGCTCCCCACAACTATGCGCACCCATCCATGCCCTCACTTCAACCTCTACCAAACCCTAGCAAGGACGACGGCGTGCATGGTGGACGGCGGCGTGGTCTGACAGTGCTCTGGCGAGGTCCGGCCCCATAGGGTGCGGCTAAGCTTGGTACGAGCTTCAGGAGGTCACTACCATGCTACCCAAGCAAAGAAAAGGGGACAGGAAAGCCTAGGTGGTAGTTGGCCGCGTGGAGCTCCAACTCCGGCAAGACCCCGTCATGGCAGTGGTGGTGGAAACGGTAAATGCGCCCTTACCAACACCCAATCGGCATGGCTGAGAGGTGGAGGAGGTAGAGGAGAACACGGCGGAGCTATGGTGAAGACATAGTTCATGTTTTTGTGGCGGCGAGCAAGCACGAGCTCGTCGGAGTTGCTGCGGCTGTTGCTGCGGAGCTACGGGCGAGCGGAGGAAGCTGAGGAAATGGAAATTGGACTGGCGAGCTGGTTGATAGGCGCGTGGGGGGGGGGGGGGGTTCACATCATGGCCGGCCGTGCCAGGATGCCCACGGCATGTGGCTGCGCATTCAGGCGATCGGCGATGGGTGGCGCCACGCGGTGGTGATCTTCTGAACGGTCGGGTCACTGTAGCGATCTGAAATTTCGATTCAGTGCTCCATGGTGACGACTGACAGTGAGACTTGACGACGTTTGATCTCTTAAACCGTGATGAGTTAGTGGAAGAAATGTACATGAAAGTTGTAGCCCTACCTTCCATCTTCAACTTCTATTCAGGGATCATAGTCTAATTCACCACGAATCAGGAGTTACATCAAGCCAAAGTTGGCTCGATCAAACTGGAATTGTATTTGTGACTTAGAAAATTTTCTAAGTATTGATTCAACCCTCAATACTAACTTGTAGGACCTTTTTGAACATGTTGTGCACATTTTCATGACTTGACTTCTAAATAAAGTTTGTTCCTTATCAAATTTGCTACAACTTTGTTTTAGGTTGCTCAGACATGCAAACATCCTAACCTACACTTTTTAAATAGTCAAACAAAAGGGTTTAGGGGTCAAACCACTTTTTGAAATCCTATTTAGGCAACATGATCAATATGAACAATGTTCCAAATGGCATTCTAGGTGTCACTAAGTTGTTTAAGAGAATTATTAGCCACACCACACCTTGGTCACACAAGAATCAAGCATCGTATGTACTGAAACAATGAAAAACACATGAAATGTTACATCTGTTTCATAGTCATGTTTCACATGTTTCATGATCTTGTTGCATAGTATCAACTAACCATATTTCACTAAAGTGAGTTGCACATGTTGCACTTAAGTGTTGCACACTTTTTATTTCATAAAAGAAACAACACACATGAAATATAACGATACGTTGCAATGTTTCAAAAACATGTTTCAGGCAACACAAGCCCATGAATGGATGAAGGATGCTCATGTTCATGAAATGCAAGTGCAAATGTGGAAGGCAAACACCTGGGGTGTTACAAGCCGTGTCCCCTATTTTTTGTGTCGCTGACATGTGGGCCAGCTGACAAGTGGACCCGCCTGACATTGACTGAGTATTCAAAAGATAGTTCAATTAGCTCAGATTTGATTGCTGTTTTGTAAAAATTGTATCTCCAGTTTTGTAAATCTAAATTGGGTGGTTCCAATTTTGTTAGGATCATGGTGAAGTGTAGTATTTAGGAAAAATATGACATGAACACTTGTAGGGGAATTTTTGGATGAATTAAATTGAAACTTGAAATGTGTTTTTAAATGAATGCAAACTTGTTTAAATTATATCTTGAGTTCCTATACTCCAAAAATTATGAAATTTTGTTGGTGAGCTCTCCTTGCCGAAGTAGAAGATCGGATAAAAAATTGAGAGCCATTGCATGTATGGTTTTTGAGTTATAGATTTTCCTTTTATCACTAAATGATCCTTGTGTGAATGTTTGTAATTTATCTATGAATCCAATGACCATGAAATTTAGTGGAGGATGTCCTAGTACCTTAATGATGCTAGGAAAAATATAAAATCTGTTGCTTGACACTTTTCACTAGGGTTTTCTAATTATGTTATTTTAAGACTTCATGCCTTGTCATTTTTCTGTAGGATGTTATACTTGCTCAAATGATGTGAAATTTTTACAGTAGTCTACTTGGAGCATGTAGTACCTACTGTAATTTTTATAGATTAAATGGTGCAGTTTTCTTATATGTTTATCATTCCTCTTAAATAATTAAATAAATTAAGAAAGGCATTAAAAGAAATGAATTGGTGGTGAACACTTTACTTTCTGGTGTTCTTGTGATATGTGTGATAAGTGAGTAAAGTTGGTTTTGTCCAATTATATGTTTACAACATAAGTTAATAAATATTTCCTTGCATTATGTCTTTCTGGACAGTTCTCGGAACTTTGCAAGGTTCACCATGATAATTTGGTTTTCTTGGAAAGTGGAGAATACAAAAGTTGTAGATAAATTATGTATCAAGCTCCTATCAAAATTTGGTGGCATTTGGCCCAGTAGCTTAGGAGCTACTGTCGTTCAAAGTTGGATCATAGTTTTGCTTACTCTCTATCCTGTTTGGACTTGATCATGTAGTTCTGTAAATTCAACCTGGTAAAGGATGGAATCATGCCCTGAGGTTTGAAAATGAATTGTAGGCAATTCCATAAGCTTTCCAAATTGTCTTGCTGCCTATCATTTCAATTTGTAGATCTCCAGTTAGGATCAATTTACTGTACCAATATATAAGTTCCTGTCTTGCTGAAATACGAATATTTGTGTGTATGCTCAGTTGCGATGTTCTTGTTGATTGTTTAGGTGCTAGCCTAACTTGAGAACATGCTTAGGTGCAGGTGCTAGGTCCTTAATGGAAGGTGAGCAATTGTACATTAGATTGTATAAACTTGGTAAGTTAAAGTGATTTGAATAGAGCTTAAGTCAGAACTTCGTTCATGTGCATCCATGATATTTATCTTGCGCATACATGCAATAGGTGTGTCGAAGGGAGTGACGCTTCTAGAGTTCGAGGGAGCGAGCAAGGAGGAGTAGCCCGAGGTGCAGGCAATCGACGAAGCAGCTGCTGAGGAGGAGAGGCCCGAGTGCCCTGACCACCGTCCTTTCTCTTTCCTGAAAGGCAGACCCCGGAGCATATTAAGTCTCTCATGTTTTTACAAATATCTTGAGTATCTTTTGTTCGTTGATGATGCATTAAGTATAGGAATTTGGTTGGAACCAATTATTGCATTATGTATCTATCCTTGTCCAGATATCGCACTTGAATCCTATTTAATTTTAGAAACGGGTTAAATGCTTAGCCATGCTTAGTGCGGTAGAAGTTAGGTGATTTCCTGTCACCTACGAGCTTTAGGATGAGGTGGATCATGGTTGGCTATATTTGCTATCGTGCAAAAGAACCATGTTAATAATGAATGAAGACCAGGGTGGAGTCTTATGTAGGGTTGGACGTAGTGACTCCAGTCTGTGTCGTTTAAGGACCGATACGTTGTACTGTCCTCATGTCATGTTGAACGCAGCCTAACACTTAGCTGGCCGGATAACTCATTCCGACCGTGAAGCCTAGTAGCTCGACTCAGGTCGGGAATGCGAGCAGTGGCGCACATTCTGGAGGTAGTAAGGATGTGTGGAGAGCCATTGGCATAAGTCCAAGGTGGGTTAGAGTCCCGAGCAACCTTGGCAGAGTGGTTCTCTGAGAATGCCGATCTATTTGGACTCGCGACTCCTAAATTGTGCCAAAGGTGACTTGATTGCAACCCTAATGGGGGAAGCAGGGTTTGTGTTTAGGAATACTCCTCCAGCTGGATAGGAATTGATTTGAATCGACGTCTCTCCCTTATAGTGAGAACTTGACTGAGCAGCGGCAACGTAAATTCAATTAATTTAATGATATGGTTAAATGGATGATGATGATAAAGGTTGCCACGATTTATACCTGCTATAGTTATTAATGTTTGCATCTTAATCAAATGAATGTTTAGTAAAGGTGCCAATATAGATGATAGGTTAATGGCTAAAAGTCACTGCTAGCTCAGGTTAAGTGTTGATCATTATTACTTATGCTTTTCCGCAAAAAGAAAGTGTCAGCCAGATTCACTAAATTAAGCTATGCATGATCCTTGGTGTCTTTTGTTTTGGTTTCCAATGGGTAAGTCTAGCTGAGTACATTCTCATACTTAGGGTTTATTCCCTCTTGTTGTAGATGACCTTCTATATCAGGGCTTATGTAAGTATTGTCTCCACCCGGCGTGTGACGAAGACTAGATCACGGGCATGATCTCTGTTTTTCTTATTTGAATGCTTTTGTGGGTTGTGATCAGCAAACTAGTATTTGTATTTGAACTCGGGTGTGCAAGTTAAACTATTTGCTTTCGCTACTTTACAAGACTTGTTTTGTAATAACGATGACTCTGAGGTATTGTAATCTATTTGCAAACTGACTATTTGCTTTCGCTACTTTACAAGACTTGTTTTGTAATAACGATGACTATAAGGTATTGTAATCTATTTGCAAACCATCTATGAATTATTGTAACATGTGATGTGTTATGTTGAATTACTATGATCTTGGTTGTATGCAAGTTGGTTTGAAATCCTTCGTGATTTCAGTTGACTACCGGGTTTATATGGGCTCAAGTGCGAGAATTTGATTGTTTCAGCGATTGTTTTTGTACTTGTGCTCTTATAAATTGGTCGGTTCTGTGACAGCTGGCATTAGAGCTAGATTCAACACTAAACATGTTATACGGGTATTTAAAAACAAAAGTTTTTGTTGTGAAAATGGTTTTCCAACTTATAGTTATATATAAGTGTTTAAAAATCTAAAATTTTATAGTGTGCTGGTGATCACATCCCTTGTAGCCCACTTAAGGACTTCTAGGTGGCTTATATAATTACTAACTTGGGGGAAATTGATTGTTTCTATTTCATTGTCCATGCGGCGTGCTATTGCATGGGTGCCATTCGCTGGAATGGTAATGTATGGATCAATTGCCTCTATGCCAAGGTAAGTGTGAGTTGTGAGAGCATGACCATCCAACTATCGGTCTAGGGGAGAGTTAGTTGTGGTTACTGGAATATTTACATATTGCATACATGTACATATGAAGGTACTTAATTGTGGGTATATCTGTCGGGTAGTTTGGATACCAAAGTATATATATCTGGGGATGTATATATGGAGAATATCTTAGTTTACTACTTTCATTGTTAGCATTATATCTTGTTGGGTTGGGCTACAATGAAATTTTCTGTAGGTATGCTAACAATGCACCGTGTAGATTGACTAGTTACCGCTAACTGAGAGAACGTATGTATGCCACCGTATATTCCGCTAGAACTTAAATTTTCTTAGGTTTGTGAGGACGTACGGAACGAGCATGCATCATATTCACTCATGTCATTCATATTGCATTACTCCCTCCCTTATAATTGCTTATCCCAATTATTAAGTTCCATCTCTCAACAAAATAATCCTCTCACGAGAGTTGCACCCCTTTTTGATATAGATGGCTGCGCCCTGTGTTTCCTCCTGGTAGCAGCACCTTTTTGGACTAGTTTAGTATGCCTACCTTGCTTTGGAGGGTGCTAAGCTTAGTTGGGTACCCGGAGGCACCCCGCTACACGTGGAAGCAGACGGTGCCATTGGGAGATGTGCCATGGTACATTGTCACCCTAATAGTGCCGTAGAACCCCATGAGACCATTGTAGCATGGGTGCAGCATTGAGACTGATGGGCAAAGCCCATGGGAAGCCACACAAGTTGCTGCCCTTGATGTGCTTACAGACATAGCACAGAATTTTGGAGATGAACTGGTGGGTGGACTAGCTTCATCCATTCCCCGAGTGGCTCCAACTACGACTGAGTGGACTCAAGAAACTGGCCAGGCCTTGGTTCGAGGCCATGGTGAACGTGTCCAGAGTGACAATGTGGGAATGAGTGCTATGATGGCCATCTTGAAGCTTTGTCAAGTCAGGCAGGACACCCTCTCTAGTGTGTTAGAAGAAGCTGGCAAGGTAATGGCAGCCTAGCACAAGTTCAGGTTGCGTGCCCGCAAGTATCACCGTAGGGCGGAGGCATGTGGGCGAGCTCAGCTGGAAGTAGATGAGATTCGGGGCATTACAAGTTATCGCCTGTAGTAGTGGGGACAAGCAGCACACGAGAGAGATGTGCTTCATAACTAGCTTATGAACCTCACCATAGAGAGAGATGAGGCAGTGCACGAGTTGGACCATGTGACCCATTATAGAGATGCAGCCCTAGAGTTGGCAGAAGAAAGACGTCAGGGCTGGATCATGGCTAACCACAATGCTTTTCAAAGGGAGCATGAGCTCTAAGAGCAGCTTGAAGAGCTTCAGGTTGAGCACCATCAACTGAACAACTGTTTGTTTCCTATTCCTCACCCCATTCCAAGGTATCCTAATGTGGGTGGACCTCAAGTGATTGAGGCCAATGAAGAAGAAGAGGATGCGTAGATGGATGTCAATGCAGCTGAACCTGCAAATGAAGAGGAAGAGGAAGATCCTGAAGAAGTCCAGGGTGTTTTCGATGTGGATAGTGACCACTTCAATGAGTAGTTAGCTAGCAAGTCTCACTAGTTTAAGCTTTTGCAGCCATTTGTGTAATGGACTTGGTACTATGATAGATGTTGGATGTACCTTTTAATTCAAACTTGGCATGTAATGTACCTTAATCCGCTCCCTTTGGGATGCTTATCTTAGTTGGTGAATTTTAAAACTTGTCATGTTGGAATGCACTGCGTATGGCGCTAGTAATCTAATTGATGATGTGGTGATTGGAGAATGAATTATTGCCTCTATTTATTGTATGAATTTTACATTCTCTCTAGTAAATTTAGTTTGGCATAAGTACATTGTTCCTCTCCAATGTACTAACATCAATAATTGCTGGTTGTGCATTGTTGCAGATGCCTCACACTCGTTCCACTGGTGCGGCTGGTGATGATGATGATCTTACACCACCACCACCACCCACACCAACAGAATTGATGGCAATTCTTGCTGAAGGACAGCGCACTATGGCTGAGGCTCTCTGCACGATTACAAATCATGATGGTCATGGTGCACGTCAAGGACCAGAACCAAATTAGTATAGCGACTTCAAAGATTTCCTTGACACTAAACCACCGATCTTCAAGGAGGCTGAAGAGCCCCTCCAAGCTAATGAGTGGTTGAACACTCTCGAGCAGAAATTCTGTCTGCTTCGCTTGACTAAGGTACTGAAGTCTGAGTATGCATCTCACCAACTTCATGGGCCAGCTAGTATTTGGTGGAGTCATCATCGGTCCACTATGCTCGCTAATGCCCAAATCACTTGGGATTAGTTCAAGTCTGCTTTCAGGGGAAATTATATTCCTCCTAGTCTCATGGCAATCAAGCATACGGAGTTCATGAAGCTGACCCAGGGGAACAAGAGCTTGAATGAATACCTGCAGGCTTTCAATAACCTTGCAAGGTATGCTACTGAGTTTGTTGACACTGATGCCAAGAAGATCGCTAGTTTCAAGTAGGGACTTAGCCCCAAATTGATGAAGACAATGGAAAATTGCAATTGTGCTCATTTTACTGAGTTTGTGAGTGATGCTTTATCTCAAGAGAACAACAATGTTGTATATGCTGCTTCAAAGAATCACAAGAGAGTCTATGAGGCGGGTGCCTTATAATCTAAGGCTCCAGTCACACATAAGGCTCCATTTCATCCTCCGACATCAGCTGCTAAGTTCCACCCACCGCAGAAGAAGAATCCAGGCATGACTGGATTTCGCAAGGCTTTTACAGTTGCTCTTCCAAAGGGCACTACTAGTCAACGTAGCCCCAAGACTCCTCCAAGCAACATGCCATGCTAGAACTGCAACAAGATCACTGGGCAAGGGAGTGCCCTTACCCTAAGAAGAATAACTACTAAGGTGGCCATTAGGGGTAGGTGAACCACACTAATATTGCTAATATTCTGTCAGGAGAGGTAGTAATGGCTGGTAAGTTTCTAACTGATCAAAACCCCATAGTTGTACTATTTGATTTGGGTGCTTCGCATTCTTTTATTAGTCCTGCATTTGCATCCAAGTTTATGCAGAAAACATACACTGTTGAGGGTGAGGGTTATTGTATTAGGGCTACCAGTGGTACTATCCCAACCAAGCTTGTAGTTGGGGATGTGCAACTTGAGATAGAGGGGCAAAGTTATTAGGTTGATCTGGTAGTTTTACCGAGGCTGGGTATCGAAGTGATATTGGGAATGAACTGGATGAGCAGTCATGGAGTGCTTATTGATACATCAACTAGAGTAGTCATGCTCAGAGATCCTTGTAATCAGGAAGGTTTTCTAGTACAACTACCTAGGGACATCAATCTTTCTTATGCGGCTAATGCGGCGTAAGCAAAGGTTATGGTAGACATCCCTGTCGTGTGTGATTTTCCAGATGTTTTCCCAATGATTTGCCTGGATTGCCCCCGGATAGGGACATGGAGTTCAAGATAGAGTTGCTACCTGGTACAGCGCCCATCTCTAGAAGGTCTTATAGAATGCCTCCCAACAAACTAGCTGAACTTAAGACCCAATTGAATGAACTTCTAAAGAAAGGCCTTATCCATCCTAGTTCATCTCCGTGGGGGTGTCTAGCTATCTTTGTGAAGAAGGATCAATCACTATGCATGTATGTAGATTATAGGCCTTTGAATGCAGTCACAATCAAGAATAAGTACCCTCTGCCATGCATAGATATCTTATTTGATCAGTTGTCTAAAGCAAAAGTCTTTTCCAAGATTGATTTGAGATCTGGTTATCATCAAATCAAAATCCGACCTGAGGATGTTCCAAAAACTACATTCTCTATAAGATATGGTCTGTATGAGTATCTTGTTATGTCTTTTGGATTAACCAATGCCCCCACACACTTTATGTATCTGATGAATTTGGTGTTTATGCCCGAGTTGGACAAATTTGTGGTGGTATTTATAGATGATATCTTGGTCTATTCTGAGAATGAAGAAGATCATGTAGAACATTTGTGAGTGGTTCTCACTAGATTGCAGTGAACATAAGCTTTATGCAAAGTTCATCAAGTGTGAATTTAGGCTTCGAGAGGTACCTTTTCTTGGGCATGTGTTGTCCGATGGTGGAATTATGGTGGATCCCACCAAGGTGCAAGAAGTGTTGGACTAGAAGGCTCCAATCTCGGTGCACGAGGTTTGGAGTTTTCTAGGATTGGCTGGCTATTATCATCACTTCATCCTAGATTTCTCTAAAATAGCCAAGCCTATGACTCGGTTGCTGCAAAAAGACATGAGGTTTGTCTAGACTTCTGAGTGTGATGCAGGTTTTCACACCCTACGAACCCTTCTAACTTCGGCTCTGGTTCTGGCGCAACCGGATATCAAGAAACCTTTTGATGTGTTTTGTGATGCATCAGGTATAGGTTTAGGAGGTGTTCTAATGTAGGAGGGTAGAGTCATTGCTTATACCTCTCGCCAACTTTGGAAGCATGAGGAGAACTATCCTACGCATGACTTAGAACTCGCTGTAGTTGTTCATGCTTTGAAGGCCTAGAGACATTATTTGCTTGGCAATGTGTGCAACATCTACACGGATCATAAAAGTCTTAAGTACATCTTCACTCAACCTGAGTTGAATATGCATCAGAGAAGATGGCTCGAGTTGATCAAGGATTATAACCTCCAAGTGCACTATCATCCTAGCAAGGCAAACGTCGTTGCGGATGCCTTAAGCAGGAAATCTCATTGCCACTCTTTGATTGAAAGTGACCTCCATTTGTCAAAACTCCTACATCCTACAGTCCTTCACAACATCACTATCAGTTGTACTCTATAGAGTCGAATTATTAAGCTACAGAAGATAGATCCAGGTGTGTTCCACATCAAGTGCAAGATGAAAGAGCAAGAAACCAAGCATTTTCAGGGTAGATGAGAACGACATGCTGTGGTTCAAGGATAGGTTAGTGCTTCCGAAGGATAGAGAGCTTAGAAATCAAATCATATCCGAAGCATATTCCTCGAAATTATCTATTCATCCTAGTAGTAGCAAAATGTATCATGATTTGAAGTCTCGCTTTTGGTGGACCAAGATGAAGAAAGAGATAGCCGCTTATGTGGCTAGGGGTGACACTTGTTGTCGAGTTAAAGCTATACACATGAAGGCTGGATTAGTTCAGCCACTCTCTATTCCAGGTTGGAAATGGGAGGAGATAAGTATGGATTTTATTGTTAGACTCCCTACTACTCAGAGGAATTTTAACTCTATTTGGGTGATTGTAGACCGACTGACCAAGTCTGCACACTTCATTCCTGTCCGCATAGATTTCCTGTCCAACTGACTATGCTGAGTTGTACTTCAATCAGATAGTCCGAACTTCATGGGATACCTCGCACTATTGTCTCTAATAGAGGACCACAGTTCACTACTCGCTTTTGGGAGCACTTACACAGATTGTTGGGAACTAAGTTAGTAAGAAGCTCTGCCTATCATCCGCAAACCAATGGGCAAACTAAGCGAGTGAATCAAATCTTAGAAGATATGTCGAGAGCATGTGTCATCTCGGCTAAGGGTTCATGGGAAAAGTGGTTGCCCCTAGCTAAATTCTCTTACAATAATAGTTATCAAGAGAGTATCAAGATGGGACTGTTTGAAGCGTTGTACGGCCATAAGTGTAGAACCCCATTGAATTGGGTTGAAGCCGATGAAAGGAGATATTATGGAATTGATTTTGTTCAAGAAGCTAAAGAACAAGTCCATACTTTCCAAACCCATATGGCCGTAGCTCAAGCTAGGTAGAAAAGTTATGCTAATCATCATAGAAAACCTATTAAGTTCGAAGTTTGAGACTTCATTTATCTAAAGGTCTCACCCATGAAGAGTGTTCAACGCTTTGGTGTGAAGCGAAAGCTTGCGCCTGAGATATGTCAGTCTGTTTCAAATTATAGGACAGAGTGGTAAGGTAGCATACAAGATCCAATTACCTCCTGAGATGAGTGCTATCTTCAATGTCTTTCACATATCTCAGTTGAAGAAATGTCTTCGCGTCCCTGAAGAGAGAGTTCCACTAGGGATATCGAGTTAAAATCATATTTGACTTTTGAAGAGAAACCGATCTGAGTAATTGACACTTGGGAGCGAGTGACTCGGAGTCGGGTGGTCAAGTTTTATAAGGTCATGTGGAGTAACCAGGGTAGTGAACGAGATGCAACGTGGGAAAGAGAAGATTATTTGAGGGAAGGTTATAAGGAATTCTATCAACAATATTATGCTTGTCAAATCTCGGGACAAGATTTTTATAAGGGGGGAAGGCTGTAACACCTTAGGTGTTTGGCTTCCACATTTGCACTTGCATTTCATAAACATGAGCATCATTCATTCCTTCATGAGTTTAGAATTGTATGGAACATGCTTTTGAAACATTGCAACATATTGTTATATTCTATGTGTAATTGTTTTAGGAAAATGAATAGTGTGTAACACTCAAGTGCAACATGTGCAACTCACTTTAGTGAAACATGGTTAGCTAGTACAATGCCACAAACTCATGAAACACATGAAACATGGTTTTCAAATAGAAGTAACAAAGTCACTTGTTTTTCCTTGTTTCAATACATGTGATGCTTGATTTTGGTGTGACCAATGTGTGGTGTGGCTAATTATCCTCTTAAGCAACTTAGTTATACTTAGAATGTCATTAGGAACAATGTTCATGTTGATCATTTTGCCTAATTAAGTTTCCAAGTCATGGTTTGACTAGTGTTGACCTCTAGAGGTCCTTGGTTTGATTATTTAAAAAGTATAGCTTAGATTGTTTGCATGTCTGACCAACCTAAAGAAAAGTTGTAGTAAATTTTATGAGGAACAAACTTTGTTTAGAGGCCAAGTCATGAAAATGTGTAGAACATGCTCTAAAGGGGCCCACAAGTCAGTTTTGAGGTTCATTTGGAGGCTCTAAAAAAATTCTAAGTCACAAATTGAGTTTCAGTTTCCTGTACCCAACTTGTTAGCCTTGTAGCTCCATAACCAAGCCGAATCAGCTCAAGCTCCAATTCGCAAAGTTGTATCCCTGACTTAGATCCCCCACTTTGTCAATTACACTGGAGCCTAGATCATCACTGGATTTGGAGTTTGAAGGTCACCAAGTATCAGCTGTCAGGCGTCGATGGCTTAACTGAATGGATGCTACAGTGTCCCGACTAATTCAGAATTTGAAGGCCATGTGTACACCGTGCGTCACTGGTGCCCTAACTGCGTAGGCCACTGTCAGGCCTACCGCATGCCAAAGGAATCCCTAGCATGCGACCAAGAGCCTCCCAGCGCCACATTTCTGTTTTTGCTCCTCCTTCGCCTCAAGCGCAGCGTCCGCCGCGACTAGCACCACCTCCACCATCGACGCCGAGCACGTGCCATCGCCTATCTCACTCGCCACCACAAAATCACCGCCTCTAGTTACCCCACAGCTCCACCGTAGCCTCCTCTAGCTTGTCCACCACGTCGTTGAGCCAGCGAACCAAGGAAGTGGCCACATTTCGATTCCCATCGCCGTTCGGACCTCGCCAGAGTTGTGCTCTCCATGGCCAGCACTGCACCGCTCCTCTCTTCCTGCCCTAGCTCCCGTCTATTCTTCTCTGTCACACAGTAATGCTCGAGTGAAGATGTCATCGTCCCCGCCAGTCTAGTCAGTCCAGAACGTGTCCGTGCGCCGCGCGTGTGCCATGGCCAAGCCACCGAGCTCTGTGGCCAGGGTACTTAGGGGTCGGTAGAGTTTGAGGTTAGGGTGTCAATCGACGCAGGAGGTCGAGGCGGTCACGCTAGTGCCGTCATCGTCGAAGGAGATGCCGCCGTCGGCGAGCTCCGCCGGGTTCCCATCGAGCGAGCTGTGTCCCCTATTTTTCGTGTCGCTGACGCGTGGGCCAGCTGACAAGTGGACCCCGCCTGACAGTGACTGAGTATTCAAAAGATAGTTCAATTAGCTCAGATTTGATTGCTATTTTGTAAAAATTGTATCTCTAGTTTTGTAAATCGAAATTGGATGGTTCCAATTTTGTTAGGATCATGGTGAAGTGTAGTATTTAGGAAAAATATGACATGAACACTTGTAGTGGAATTTTTGGATGAATTAAATTGAAACTTGAAATGTGTTTTTAAATGAATGCAAATTGTTTAAATTATATCTTGAGTTCCTATGCTCCAAAAATTATGATAGTTTTGTTGGTGAGCTCTCCTTGCTAAGTAGAAGCTCTGGTAAAAATTTGAGAGCCATTGCATGTATGGTTTTTGAGTTATAGATTTGTCCTTTTATCACTGAATGATCCTTGTGTGAATTTTTGTAATTTATCTATGAATCCAATGACCTTGAAATTTAGTGGAGGATGTCCTAGTACCTTAAGGATGCTAGGAAAAATATAAAATCTGTTGCTTGACACTTTTCATTAGGGTTTCTTAATTATGTCATTTTAAGCCTTTATGCCTTGTCATTTTTGTGTATGATGTTATACTTGCTCAAATGATGTGAAATTTTTACTAGTAGTCTACTTGGAGCATGTAGTACCTACTGTAATATTTGTAGATTAAATAGTGCAGTTTTCATATATGTTTATCATTCCTCTTAAATAATTAAATAAATTAAGAAAGACATTAAAAGAAATGAATTGGTGGTGAACACTTTACTTTCTAGAGTTCTTGTGATATGTGTGATAAGTGAGTAAAGTTGGTTTTGTCCAATTATATGTTTACAACATAAGTTAATAAATATTTCCTTGCATTATGTCTTTCTAGGACAGTTCTGGGAAGTTTGCAAGGTTCACCATGATAATTTGGTGTTCTTGGAAAGTGGATGAATACAAAAGTTGTAGATAAATTATGTATCAAGCTCCTGTCAAAATTTGGTGGCATTTGGCCCTAGTAGCTTAGGAGGCTACAGTCGTTCAAAGTTGGATCACAGTTTTGCTTACTCTCTGTCTTGTTTGGACCTGATCATGTAGTTCTGTAAATTCGACCTGGTAAAGGATTGGAATCATGCCCTGAGGTTTGAAAATGAATTGTAGGCAATTCCATAAGATTTCCAAATTGTCTTGTTGCCTGTCATTTCGATTTGTAGATCTCCGGTTAGGATCAGTTTACTGTACTGCTATATAAGTTCCTGTCTTGCTGAAAACATGAATGTTTGTGTGTATGCTCAGTTGCTGATGTTCTTGTTGATTGTTTAGGTGCTAGCCTAACTTGAGAACATGCTTAGGTGCAGGTGCTAGGTCCTTAACGGAAGATGAGCAATTGTACATTAGATTGTATAAACTTGGTAAGTTAAAGTGATTTGAATAGAGCTTAAGTCGGAAAATGAGGACTGCAGTGAGCATGTGCATTCCCCGAGCATTCCTAACTTCGTTCATGTGCATCCATGATATTTATCTTGCGCATACATGCAATAGGTGTGCTGGAGGGAGTGAATGCTTCTAGAGTTCGAGGGAGCGAGCCAGGAGGAGGAGCCCGAGGTGCAGGCAATCGATGAAGCAGCCACCGAGGAGGAGTTGCCTGAGTGCACTGACCACCATCCTTTCTCTTTCCTGAAAGGTAAGCCCCTGAGCATATTAAGTCTCCCATGTTTTTACAAATATCTTGAGTATCTTTTATTCGTTGATGATGCATTAAGTATAAGAATTTGGTTGGAACCAATTGTTGCATTATGTATCTATCCTTGTCCAGATATCACACTTGAATCCTATTTAAGTTCAGGAATGGGTTAAATGCTTAGCCATGCTTAGTGCGATAGAAGTCAGGTAATTTCCTGTCACCTGCGAGCTTTAGGATGAGGTGGATCACGATTGGCTATATTTGCTATCGTGGAAAAGAACCATGTTAATAATGAATGAAGACCAGGCGGAGTCTTGTGTAGGGTTGGACATAGTGACTCCGTCTATGTCGTTTAAGGACCGATACGCTATACATCCTCATGTCATGTTGAACGCAACCTAACATTTATCTAGCTGGATAACTCGTTCCGACTGCGAAGCCTAGTAGCTCGAACTCAGGCTAGGGAACATGAGTAGTGGCACGCATTCTAGAGATAGTAAGGATGTGCGGAGAGCCATTGGCATAAGTCCAAGGCAGGTTAGAGTCCCAAGCAACCTTGGCAGAGTGGTTCTCTGAGAATGCCGATCTGTTCGGACTCGTGACTCCTAAATTATGCCAAAGGTGACTTGATTGTGACCCTAACGGGGAAGCAGGGTTTGTGTTTAGGAATACTCCTCCAGCTGGATAGGAATCGATTCGAATCGCCGTCTCTTCCGGATAGTGAGTACTTGACTGAGCAGCGGCAACATAGATTCAATTAAGTTAACGATATGGTTAAATGGATGATGATGATAAAGGTTGCCACGATTTATACTTGCTATGGTTATTAATGTTTGCATCTTAATCAAATGATTGTTTAGTATAGGTGCCAATATCGATGATAGGTTAATGGCTAAAAGTCACTGCTAGCTCAGGTTAAGTGTTGATGATTATTACTTATACTTTTCCACAAAAAGAAAGTGTCAGCCAGATCCACTAAATTAAGCTATGCATGATCCTTGGTGTCTTTTGTTTTGGTTTCCGATGGGTAAGTCTAGCTGAGTACATTCTCGTACTCAGGGTTTATTCCCTCTTGTTGCTGATGACCTTCTATATTAGGGTTTCTATAAGTATTGTCTCCACCTAGCGGGTGATGAAGACTAGATCATGGGCATGATCTCTGTTTTTCTTATCCGAATGCTTTTGTGGGTTGTGATCAACAAACTGGTACTTGTATTTGAACTCAAGTGTGTAAGTTAAACTATTTGCTTCCGCTACTTTACAAGACTTGTTTTGTAATAACGATGACTCTGAGGTGTTGTAATCTATTTGCAAACCATCTGTGAAATGTTGTAACGTGTGATGTGTTATGTTGAATTACATGATCTTGGTTGTATGCAAGTTGGTTTGAAATCCTTCATGATTTCAGTTGACTACCGGGTTTATATGGGCTCAAGTGCGAGAATTTGATCATTTCAGCGATTGTTTTTGTACTTGTGCTCTTATAAATTGGTCAGTTCTGTGACAGCATTCGCCAGATTAAAACTGCTATGCAGAAAGAACCAGCAGTTGCACACTAAATACACGCACTACAAGAAATATGTGGTTTTTGACGTATTTAGTATGACAACAGGTCACAATGTCATTATATCATCTAATTTATGACATTCTGCTTTAGCCTTTTCAACAGTGATGATAAAAAGTTGTATGTCACAACAAATATCATATTATTACTAGTCTAATTCTATTGAGTGACAATATTTGCTAAGTCATAAGGACTAATTTTTAAATGTCATAAACATATGACAAAGGTTGTGCGTCAAAAATTATTTTATTGAACTATTTTAAATACTCTTGTCCATGTTGGAATGTCCTTTTGCCACGTGGCTAGACATTTTCTTTTTTCTATTATTTATCTTACTCCTATTTTATTCTTCTTCAAGATAGGCCACCTTGTGCTCAGCCCAATAGGCCACGCCTTAGCCAAAAGGGCGCCTCTTAGCCCATCTGTGTACTCAGCCCAACAGGCCACGCCCCAGCCTAAAAGGGCACCTGTTCACACCCTAGCAAAATCTACTCTACTAATTCACCATCTTTTTCTTCGCTAAACCCATCCCAAAAAACGTTCCCCACTAAGAAGCCTCACATCCATCTACCCACAAAATTATACCAAGAAAAACAACACCTTTAAAATGGACTGTCCAGATTCATTCTAAACCTTCTCTCTCCTTACTCAAATCGGACGGTCAATATCGACTGTATCATCTTCCTCCTCTACCTCCTATCTCCCATGCCCACCCCACCCCTCTGAGCCCACTGCCCAGTGGTCACGGTGTTGGTATTTATTAATGACACTTATAATTTAGAAAGAACTATATGTATATATGAAGACTTCTGCAAGCGCACAGATAATATACCATTGTAGCACTTCACCTAGGAGTATTCCAGGTATTGTTATTTATATTTTTACCTTAAGGAAGGACTGTCATAGGAAATATATTGGTAACTTATACTTATGATGGAGAAACCAACCATCTACTCTAAACCAGGGTAAGTCAAGAGATATAATATATGATAAATGATAGTTAATCGATGAATAATGAACACTCAGAGTACTTATGGTAGCATTAGCATGACTAAGTAGATACAATAGAGAACTAATTCCTAAGTCATTCTTAATTACAAGTCAAATCATACTTTGACTAGTGCAATTACACTTAATAATCATGGCTAAGATTATCTTCATATCTACACATATGGGATATTACTAAGAAAGATTAAGAACAAAGCCTGACTTCCTTCATAATCAGATCCTACTTGACCTACATTCAGGGAGTGGACTACAAAGGACTCAATGAAAGTGTCACACTCGTGATCTACCACATGGCTCAGAATATAGAGTGCATCCACAGGTAAACAACGTATAAGCACCATGCTTACACAATGTCGACCACTCACCCCCACTGTGTATAAGAGTGAGCGCTTTGCAAACATATGCATAAACATAATGATAATTCTAGCTATAATAAGCGTATAATCAGAGTAGACGATGAACATGATAACTAGGAACATGAATAATATTAAGAACAATGTCATTACCAATGTAGCTAACAAATGAATAATGAAAGATACAAGGGAGGATACAAAGGGCTATATCAAGCCATGCTCTTGACACTGATAAAGAATCCATGTAGATGGCTTACCTCTCTCTAGATCTAATTTAGCTAGTTATGCCTATAAGTATTTTGTGGATCTTCTAAGGTTCTTCTTATTCTTAGGATGATGTCTCTTGATTGTAGGAGGATTATACCTAGGTGACGGACTAGGGTCCTAGGGGTTTCCCATAGGGGTTACTAATTGGAATGGTCCCTGGGCTAGCCCACGACCTGCTAAAGGATGCGAGACAAGGTGGCTGTGGACTTCAAGCTTTCAAGATCAACTTAGTCAGCTTAGTAAGAAAACTAGATTCTGTAATAGGACTACGACTCTTCTATTGTAACTGGCTAGGACTACATACGTGCCCTTACCCTCTCTCCTATATAAAGAGAGGTACAACGCACCCCCTTGTACACACAGTCATACCAATCAATCCAACATAAAGGCTATTATTCGATCATGAGTGGTCGAACTAGTATAAATTGTTCATCTCTTTGCGTTTACAGTCATGTTTAGCGTATGCCAAAGCCCTTCAATCATCGTCCTGGGTAGCCCCATGATGAGTTGCCGGTCATCAAACACCGACAGTTGGCGCACCAGGTAGGGGCTTTCAGCGACTTTGCGATCAAGAGCTCGACAGACCTTGACAACAGGATTTTTGCGGTGGGATCCACCTTCATCTTTGGCTCCTAGATCTACACAGTGAACTACTCTGGTAGCTCCAGAGTCACCTCATGGAGATCCCGACACATCAAGGTTCCCCAGCAGCTTCAACAGCCACGTTAGATCTTCTCGCTGAGAAATTTTCATGTTTTTCACACTACTAGAAATATCCACTTCTACGACAAAAATCTTAATGGCAAATCTAACACAGTCATAGAGCATCGCTTTTTATGATGATTAATTATGTTTTGTCATAGATCAATGGTGATGATCCTCCAACCCTCGCTATCCATGATGAAATCAGATATCGTCACAAGAAACATCAAAGAAGAGCATAGGGTTTTGTCATAGATCACTTGCGGGACTCATCTATGACGATCCTCTTTAGAACTATGATGACTAGGGCTTCTTCATTGAACTAATTACACATCTATGACAAAGTTTTCAATCTATAACGAAGGACACTTGGTCATAAATCTAAACGCTATCCTTTCTCCATCCAACGTGTGCCTATGGGATTTGCAGTTATTCATCCATGATGCTCGCAATTCATCATAAAGTCTCTCACTCGGTCCTTTCTCCATCTGACGTATACCTATGGAAGCATTCTCCATCTGCCGTGTACCTATGGGACATATAGTTACTCATCTGTGACGCTTGTAGCTCAGTCATAAAAGTCTCCGCTCAGTCCTTTCTCCATCCGACATGTACCTACAGAACCCTTCTCCATCTGACCAGTTAGACCCAACGGCTTACATGTCATGTGTACCTATGGAACCGTTCTCTATGTCCATCCAACCCAGTGGGACCTAATAGTTTGCATGTCACATGTACATGTGGGACCATCTAACCGTTAGGACCCAACAGCTTACATGTCACGTGTACCTATGGGACCTTTATCCATCTCCATCTGACCTATGGGACCTAACTGGCTTGCATTTCACTTGTTGCCACTAGGGTTTAATAAATTGAAACTAAAAAACCATGAGACCTGGAAGTCAAACTTGGGACCTAGATCAAGGAATAGACCATCTTCTCTGTGTGGACAGGTTGACTTATATATTGGATGTATCCCCTGCAAGTGGAAACAAATCTATGCCCATTGGACTTGCGGTGGTGGCAGCAGCGGAGGATCCTTGGTGTGTTGTGGTGGCTTAGGCATCCTTTTGGAGGCTAGGCGATGAATCTTCCTGATGGACTATGGCAACTTTGGTGTCCATGTTCATCGTATGCCATGCCAGAGGTGACAGATCTGATCTGTAGGTCTCCTTTCTCACCTTTTCCTATTCGCTTCACTGTTTTGGTCCTTGCTTGAACAGGAGGTATACAGGAAACATTGTAGCATTGCAGATCTAGTTAGGCCAATGCTAATGAAAAGAACTAAGACTGTGACACTGGTTGGTTTTCTGCTGGTGTCTTGGTTTTCTGCATATGTTCAGTGTTTTTACTATAAATGCCTGTGTGCAACTAGGCCTGTTAATTGTCAAGTTCTTGCTTGATTACACCTATCTATCTAGGCCAACAAATAGGCCCATTACTTCTACCCTTAAACTATTTTTTCTATCCAAGTGCTTGCTTGATTCTATATTTCTGTTTCATATGCTCCAATGCCACTAGTGAGTCCTTATGGTATTTTGAACTTGTAACATATCTGATGCCATATTTCTATGCCAATGATGTCTACATGGCTATTGGATGTATTAGGATGCAACTCATATGTTTGCTTTCTATGTCTTCTACTTGTTGACAACCAAGTTATCCATTTGGTTCCAAACAAGAGGAAGACATAAAAAATAAATCAATGCTTTGTGTCCATCATTCACATCACTGAGGCCAATAATGTTTAAGCTGCACATGTTGCTACTGATGCCTAATGGTGAGCACTACCACTTGTTCACTAACACTCTACTTGTGAAAATTGAGGAAGCTCAATTAACTGCTGAAATTGTAATGGTTACTGCTCCATTAAACTGCTACTCTAGTTTGAGTTATATATATTTATGTGGTGCCACTCTAAATTTACATGATGTCATACAATGAAAATTGTTAATGGTTGTTAAAGTTGCACTTTGGTATGAGTTGTGGAGTTCACTGATGGGTCTTTGTTGGATTATTTTCCTGTTCAATGATCTCATTACTAAGGAAGCTCTCATCGTATTGCACACTGACGAAATGGAGGAGGCCCCCAATAAGAGGAATGTACTAGCTAGCCTCACGGAGGATGTCATTTTGAGATCCTCCGTCGCCTCCTCGCTCGCTCCTTGTTCTGCTACAAATATGTCTGTCGCTCTTCGAAAAAACCTCATCTTGGACCCCAACAACCATAAGAAGCTGCCCTAGACTATGGCTAGCTTCTTCTACAATAGTGAGAATGGCAATCAAAAGTTTACCAGTGTCATCCGTGGTGTATGCCCCGCTCCTTGGAATTCTTGCCCTTCAACATTGTAAATGTAGCTATCTCAGATTGCTACAATGGCTTCATCCTATGCTGGTGCCTTGGGGCTAATGGATATCGCTATGTCATCTGCAATCAAATGACCTAGATGTTTAAAATTCTACCACCTAGCACCCATGATGTTGGCCATGCTGTTGGTGAGGCTCACTTGGCATTCGATCCGATAGCCTCCTCGCACTTCCATGTGATTGAATATGTGGATTCAATGATGTGTGCGTAGCTATGGAGATCAACTCATCTCAAACTATAGCATGGATCTATAAGGAATCTAAATGGGGCGAGTATATTGATGTGACATTTTATAGACAACCAAATGTGTTTCTTAATGGTTGTTTGCACATTATGGGGCACTCTAGGGAGTACTCTATGATACTTATTGTGGATATGGAGGGAAATACATAGAGAAAAATTGATAGGCCTAGTGGTCTTCACCACTCCATGCATCAAGCTTAGGGTCACTTGTGTGCATGTATTCTTAATGGTCTCAATGATTCTAATCTTTCAATCTGGATCCATGAAGACTATAGTACTAATAATTGGACATTGAACCATATGGTCGCCATGCGGATCCTATTTGGAAGGATTAATATTAGATTTGGTTATCTAGATTTTGTTGACGAGGACATAGTAATCACAGTTCACCTAGAATGGAATTTGATTTTCTTTGCTAGGGAAGATGGAACAATCATCGCATATAACATGGACCACAAAAAAGATCATATCATCCCTATCCACATCTTTTAGTATGGTAGACGTACCTTTAAAAAAGAGTTCATCTATTGACCATACTATCTTCCATATGTTCCCTTGTTCTTGGATTCATTAGTAGAGTAGTAAATAAAGCTACATTTGATGTATCTCTTTGTCATGCATTTTAAATGGACCAATGTTGTTTGCTTGTCTATGGATATGTTAATTTCCTCAATAATGGATGTTGTCATTATTTCAACTAAACTAGTGTGCCATCATTGTTTTGTTTGCAAATTGAATTATTTGTTTGGTGCGCACATGTGTTACAGTGGTGTTACAGAACCTGTCGCTGTTTCATCCATTAATTCAGCTGTAGTAGATTACTTATATTGATTTGTAATGTCATGGGTACATGGGGTATCTTGATGAGGGCACTCCAAAATACACAAAAATGACACTTCAAAAGCACTACAATGCACCTACCATATTGTACTACTAGGCTATGCTACTATTAAGTTAACCAAACTTAAAATCATAAACGGCACAGTAACAAGCATCACAGGAAGACGAGGAAAAATATGGAGGATACTGTCAGACGCATTCACATCAATAGAGGTCGGACTTTCTTATGTGTGCAATTACATTTCAACACCAATTGCTCTTCTGCTCTGCATTAGACTGAGGCAAGACTTGTGGTAGGACTTTCTTACGTGTGCAATAACATTTCAACACCAATGGCTTCTCTGCTCTGCATTAGACTGAGGCAAGACTTGCTCCTTGCTGCAGGGTTCTTGCAAGTTCAACAAAGATTGACAAAGACACCAAGGCAACAAAAAACAAACACAAACCAAATGACCTGAGCTACACCACTGCTCAATAGTTTGTAAGTGCTGAGACTTGCTCCTAGGTACTAAAATTGTAATGTTTGTCAGATGTACCTTCTTCAGATTTGTTTCCTTTAGGGAGCCACATAGGTATTCAAATTTACTATGCATGCAAGAAAGTCCCTAGCATCGTAAATCTGACTAGGCCGGACACATCTCATGTTATACATGGAAACCTATTTCATATAGCTACTTTCGTTGAATCCCTAAAGAAAACAAATAAAATTGAAACAAAACAACAGAAAAGCAAAAGCAAAAATAATATTCTAGACTTGTTCAGATGAACTCCTCTCTGCATGGTTCTTTAAAGCTCAATAAATTTTATCAAAGACACAAGTTGGCTTCAACAGAGATCAAAGGCACTCATGAATGCTTAGCATATTATAGATTAGATCAAAGACAACTAGAAAGAAATCTATAGCAGAAAGCAACCAACGGGGGCTACAATCTAGCTACAAAATGACCAAAGAACTTGAGCTACACCACTCTCAATAGAGTTTAACCCACCTAAGGCCTTGTTTGGATGCGCATGTATTCATCTTTAATCCACATGTGTTGAAGTGGATTGAAGTGAATTGGAGTGGACCTTGTGTGATCCTGTAAAGTATAAAATTTCTAAATAAAAATAATCCTTGATGCATGGTTCTTGCAAGTTCGACAAATCTTATCAAATACATGAAAATAAGATGAGTTGAGTTCAACACAGATCAAAGCCACTCATGACTACTACTACTGATACAAATGTTGTGACCGAGTGCACTCCGTAGGCAATAGTTTTACTCATAGCTCTATAATATATAGTGTCCGAGGAGATCAAATGTGCTGTATTTCAGACTTTCTTGCTGAGCACAGTAAAATATGAGAGTGAAGCGAATGCGTTAGGAAAGTTGTACACAAGAAGTGATTCGAGAAAAGGAGCTTTTGACACGTTTGAGACTTGAATGCCTAGTGCAGTTGTGATAGGTCTTTTCTATACTTATTTGATTCCAATCCAAGTAGTCACAACAGTCGAGGGGCAGACTGAAGGCGTGTCTAGCTTGGTCAGATTTATAATGCTCGGACCATCACATGGATTCTAGGGCAAGGCAGGATGAAGATTTTTTCCAACCGATGTGCTTCGCCTCGGGTACCATCAGTGCTCCCTAGGGAATCACAACCTGTCACACTACTAGAAGGCGTGTTCGACTAGAGATGTAGGAGCAATGATGTTCCCAACCATACACTGATGAGACGGCATGAGCCTCAGTGCTAGTTTTTACTACATGTCACCTCTTCCAGTGATGCCACATCAGTGCGTGCACTCCTTGCATTTGTAGCATCACTAGAAACATAGAAAAAGAAAGCCCCCAAGAGAGGAGAATGAGAACAGAGATATATTAACAAGGATTCTTCAAGATTGTGAAGTTCCCTAGTTGGCACGATGGGGCTACAAGAAGACATGGTAGGACCGAGCCAGAGCGATCTAGAGTGGTTGAATATCCTTCATCCTAGAATGTATGCAGTAAAATTGGTAAGTGCCCATTTTATGTTTGCTGAATTCAATTTGCTGGGGTTTGTCATTAGGAATGAACTTGTCCATCTATCTAGCTATGCCAATCTTTGTGAACATAGAAGCTACCTGGCTACGATTGCTTGGGCCATCAGAGGTCTCCAAAGACTCGAGCTTTGTCTAGATGACTGAGTAGAGCCTGGCCTGGTGGAAGGTGGAGATGTTCCCCAATGTTATTGACGGTGGCCAATTGTACCTCCACCGAGGATGGAGTCACTTCGCCCGCACCCTTGACCTCTACGATGGGTACTCTCTTGTGTTGTGGTATGACAGGCCGATCACAAATTAACATCAAGGTCCTTGACATTACCAATTGCCGCAAGCAGTACCTACATTACTTTGAGGCTAGCAATAATCATCTCTCCCTGCCCATCATAGAGCCGAGGAGTTTTGCAGTGATCCTAAAGAAGTACCACCTCAAAGCGAAGTATCTAGTGGACTTCGAGCAAGCTGCATGACTACAAGCAATGGTGCATCATCGAGCTATAGATGGCTATGCAGTCCTAGTTTGTGGGCTTGGAGAGGACCTTCATGAATAAAGTCTTGCGAGTGTCATTCAAGTACGGGTGGGGCACCTTCTACGCTAACAACAACCACAACATCGGCAACACCTACTTCTTTAGTGTGATCCGCGAGGCCACCTGCAAAACTAATGATGATGAGGAATGATAGGAGGAGCTGTAGGACAATGAAGCTAAGCTCAAGGTGGAGGTGCACAAGACAAACGGTGGATGGAGGTGTTGAACTCAGCGCAAGAGTTGACACTGATCTGTATTTTGTTGTTTCATCACAAGTCTTAGGCCTTGTTTGGATGGATTATGACTAGTTAGCCATGGCTAAAAATTAGCCAATTAGTTGTTTTATTAGTCCATACCTATTTGTATCCTGAACTAATTATTGGGTTCTATGGACTAGTTGGATGGCCCCTAATAGTTGCCATCACTGTATTTCATTATTCATTGACTCGTAGTGATCTGGATCGTCTATATTTCCTAGGGTCGGACTGTCTCAGGCTCCAAAAAATTTCAACATGTATATAACCACATCCTCTGATAAAAAAGGGCGAACATCATTAGTATACTACATATCAGAAAGAGAATTAGAAAGAGAATGGTAGGCAATAGCAACCAACAGGGGCTAGATAGAGTTTAACCCACCCAATACAAAGTTCAACAAAAGTTAACGCAGACATATCAATTGTGTGGGTTAAACTCTATTAAGCATGGTGTAGATCAGGTCCTTTAGTCATTTGGTAGCCATTTTTTGGCCCCTATTGGTTGGTTTTGCCTACTGGTTTCTTTCTAGTTCTCTTTCTAATCTATAGTATGGTAAATATGCATAAGAGAATTCATCCAATCAAGTCTCCCATCGATCCAATGCCTAAAGGAGGAGCCATATAGCTATTCGAAGTTTACTACACACATAAGAAAGTCTGAGCATTGTAAATTTGACTAGGTCAGACACATCTTATGTTATATAGGGAAACCAGTTTTGTATAGTACTTTCATTGAATCCCTAAGGCCTTGTTTGGATACGCATGTATTCATCTCAATCCATATGTGTTGAAGTGGATTCGAGTGGAATTAAACTAAGTTCCGTTCCATTCCACTCCAACACATGTGGATTGAAGTGGATACACATGCATCCAAACAAGGCCTAAAGGAAATAAATAAAATTGAAACAAAACAATAGAAAAGCAAAAGCAAAAGAAATAGAAAATCAAAAGCTATAGAATACACTATATTTGAGGACAAATTTCAAATGCCAAAATACACTACATTCGAAAATAGTGAATTACTAGCTTCTTATTCCAATTTCCCATTCGAAAAATGGATTTCTTGGCAAAGCGTACAGTCCTCACTGCAATATAGAGCCCTTCTTTCCCATCCGTCTGCATAGCCGCAGACGCCATATGTGCACCTATGTCGGTGGCAGGCTGTGACAACTTACCCCACGTCATATAGAGGACCACCTCAGTGGCCAAGAGGTGGCACAACACACACCCCTTGTTACTTGGCCACCTACTCGTTGGCCTGCCACCGCCTGCCACCCATGATACTTCCTCGCCCTCGACCTATCTTATGTACTGCCTCATAGTGTCATCGTCATCGGCATCGCCATTATGCCTACAGAGGAATAAGGTGACTAGTTATGTACTGGCCTCACTCTCATAGTGGCGCAGGCGAGATCATCGAGGCATGTCCAGGGGCTATGCTTTTCCATGAATATAGTTTGTATCCTAATGAGGAAGCAAGCCTCTAGGTTGCCAACTAGGGTTAGGCTAGCAAGGAGAGTTTCATAGTCGATGGGGTCATCCCACGTCCTCCCGCATCTGAACCGATCCAGTGTCAGACATGAACCGATGGTGGGGTCACCTCAAATGCAGCGCATGGATGAGCAGGTCACCTATAGGCTATAGAGGTCATCCATGGGTCACTCCAAGGTTGCAGTAAGGTGGCTGGTGATCACAATTTGCACCTCAGTCGGGAGCGCTATTAGCAACATGATTACCACGTGGATCAAGCTATGGCGTGTGGACGACATTGAGCCAGAGGGCTGGAGTGGTGGAGTGGTGGAACATACGTTGATTGAGTAGGAGGCGGGTGAGGCCATCGAGCGGGGGCTATAGTAGGAGTCAAACAATGGGAGTGAGGCCAGGCTTTGTACACAGAGGGACACCAGGGCTGGAACAGGCTTCTGATGTGAGTGCACCACGTTCATCATTACTAGTATACGAGTAATGAATATTTTAGATGGGTTGGACCTTATGTCATCCAGTGAAGTATATAGTGTAGTCCAATCCAAGCAGTAGTAGGCTCGTAGTAGCCGAGGGGCAGTAGCTAGCTAGAGATGGCTACATGGTTGTTGACAGTACTTAACAACCATTATAAACTATCAATATAACATGTATAACAGCATAAATATAATCACCAATGAAGGTTTAGGGGTTTAAACTAACAAATTTCATGAGTTTTGGTGAATTTGCATTTTCTACGGGGTTTATTCAGAAAATCATCAAGGTGGACCTACATGTTAGATTTAATTGTGTTTATCTATAGCGAAACAGACACCAGAAGACTCTAAAAGACTTGAGTGGACTCCACACAAAAGCGGAGGACAAGACGCTACCAGGTGATGCCATCCAGCCCCACCTATAAGCTGCCCAACCCCTAGGGCCCACCTATTAGCCCCTCGTTGTAATGCTGGTTCTCTACTGCCTCCTAGGTTGCATCTATGCCATCCTTTAAGTTGGTTTGATCCAAGGGCTCACGTTGGATGCTCCGGCCTATATATATCGTCCCCTGCCCCCCTAAAGGCATAGGTCATTTGAGGAGATAGAAACTCTAATCATCCTCAGAGCTCCACCATATTCTAGGGCATAGCTAGTTAGGCTAGGTCTAGAGGGAGGCAAGCAGGCTTTGCTTAGATTCCCGATATTGCCAAGAGCGTGGTTCAGTATAATCTTTGTACCCCTATCTTTTGTATCTCCATTACTTTTATATGCTAGTTACAATTGTTATGACGATATTAGTATTCATCTTATTCATGTTCTTTGTTATAATGCTCATTGTCTACTTTGGTTATATGCTTAGTATAGCTAGTTTATTATTATATCCATGCATAAGTTCGTATAGCACTCACTCTGCTACACATAGGGTGAGTGGTTCGAGATTGTGTAAGCGTGATGCTTATACATTGTTTACCTATGGATACACCCTGTATTCTAGGTTATGTGGTAGATCACAGATGTGACACTCCTGTTGAGTCCTTTGTAGTCCACTCCCTAAATATGGGCAGTACGTAGGGTCCGGTTACTGAGGAAGAGCAAGCTATGTTCTTAATCTTCCTCAGTAATATCCCTTATGTGTAGATATGAGAATAATCTTAGCAATGACTACTAGGTATAATTGTACTAATCAATGTATGCTTTGACTTGTAATTAAGAATAACTTAGGAATTATTCCTTTAATATTCTACCTGACCATTCGAATGCCATAGAAAGGAGTACTCTGAGTGATTTATGATTATCATTGATCAATACTTATCATATATATATCTTATCCTATGGCTTACCCCTATTATGAGTATAACATTAGTTATGGTTTATTTCTCCTTCAATAGTATAAGTTAGCAATACATGTCCATGCTAGACCTTCCTTGTGGTAAAAATATAAGTAACGATACCTAGAATACTCTCAGGTAAAGTGCTACAATGGTATATTATCTATGCACTTGCAGATCCTTTTCATTCATATATTTATATTTTCTTTATAGTCACAAAAAATGATAAAGAACTACTTAGTATTATTATAGTTGTAATGTTGTGTAGTACCAACAAGCATCTTTGACATCATCATTAGGGATGACAACCTAGTAAAGTAATGTTAGGAGATATAGGTTTATAATAGGTGGCTACTTAAAACAAGTGACACCTTAATAAATACCAACAAGCATTTTTATGCCATTGCTGGGGAAGGTGGCTAGGCAAAAGGAAGTATTGATAAACTTATACTTATTGATGTGATTGAAGATAACCATTAACCTCTGCTCAAGCAGGCTTACCCTTGTTTTATCTACTTGTGTATCTTATGTAGGGTAATGTACGATTAGTTTTGACCTTCTAACAAAATTCATTGGGGATCTAGAAGCATTAATCAGAAGGACTAGAGCTAAACTCAAGAAAGTTCTAGCATTAAAGTCAGAAGCCAACCATATAAGATGAAGCTTAACACCTGAATTTGAAGCCATTGGCTAATAGAACTCTCCATGAATTCTCTGCTCCAACTACAGCCCACATCCGTACTAGACCAATAGTCAATGTTGGAGATAATGGATTTGAGCTCAAGCCAGCTCTCATCAACATGGTGCAAGCAAACTAGTTTTGTGGGAAGGCACACGAAGATGTGAAGTGCACATCTCCAACACTTTCTAGAGATTGTAGCACTTTCACCATCAAAGGAGTAACCCAAGATGGCCATATTACTTTGCCTCTTCGCATTCTCACTCTTCAGGAAGGCCAAGCAATGGTTCTACACCAATAAGGATAGAAATACTACATGGGATAACTGCTCCACTGCTTTTCTAGGAAAGTTCTTTCCCATAGGCAAGACCAATGATCTGCGTGGGAGAATATCAAGCTTTTAGCAACAACATGATGAATCTGTCCCTGAGGCATGGGAACACTTTCAAGATTACATTGTGGAATGTCCTCATCGTGGGATGGAGAATTGGCTACTCATGTAGACTTTCTACCATGGGTTGACTAATAGTACCGATGAGACTATGGATGTTGCTGCTAGAGGTGCATTCCTATCACTCACCATACTAGACGTAACAGCTCTTGTGGAGAAGATGGCCTCCAATCAAGGTTGGAATGAAGAACATGTTCAAACCCACAAGAGGGGTGGAGGTATGCATCAACTCAAGGAGGTAGACATGCTATTTACCAAGATGGACCTGCTGATGAAGCTTGAAGATAGAGGTAATGAGAAGCAAGAAGTCATGCATATTCAAGATTCTTGCATGACATGTGAAGTATGTGAAAACACTAGGCATTCAGGGAACAATTTCCTTGAGACCTAAGAGGATGTAAACTTTGTCAATAACAACTACTACTTTCATCCTCAGTAGAATCAAGGATTGTCGACAGAATATGCTCGGCAGTCCACCGAGGGGTATCCCATGATGGTAGATTTGTCGGTGGGGATGCACGTAATTAGGAACCGGATGGTGACACAAGGCGCAGAGATAGTGATTTAGACAGGTTCGGGCCATCTGATCGACGTAATACCCTACGTCCTGTGTCTTTGGTGTATTGTATTGAATACATGATGTCAAGTAGAGGACCCCTGCCTCTCCTTATATACTCTGGAGGGGTAGGGTTACAAGTAAAGTATCCTATTTGGTACTATATAATGTCTTGCGGTGCACGCCGAGCAGCGCCGTGCACGCCTTGATCTTGTGGGCCGGGCCACCTCTGATGGTGTGGCCCACATCTTGGGGGCCATACCCCCATAGTTAGTCCCCGAGCCGGACAGTAGGTGACGCAGTCACGTGGTGCCAGGGTCATAAAGTAGAAGACCAGTCGAGCAGGCAGCCAGTCCCGGGGCGTAGCCTCGAGATGAGAGCAAGCACATTCACCACAAGGTGAAGTGTGCCCACTTAGTCCCCGAGCCTACTGGAAGATGAAGAATGAATCTTGTAGCAGGGTCAAAGAAGTCTGAAAGCTTGCTGACATCGTCTGACATGCGCGTATCAAGACCCCAGATGTGCTACCCAAGATCAGCACCCTGATCCGAACAGCATGGAGCAGCTTGATAGCACACCAACAAGATGTAGCAAGATCCGAGCAGCAAGGGAGTCCCCGGCATCGCTGGCGATGACCGAGCACCGAGGAGCGAGAAGTCCCCGGCATCGCTGGCGATGTTCGAGCGCCGAGGAGTCCCCGGCGTCACTGGCGATGTCCGAGCACCGAGGAGCGAGGAGTCCCTGGCGTCGTTGGCGATGACCGAGCACCAAGGAGCGAGGAGTCCCCGGCGTCGCTGGCGATGACCGAGCACCGAGGAGCGAGGAGTTCCCAGCATCACTGGCAATGTTCGAGCACTAAGGAGCGAGGAGTCCCCGACGTCGCTGGCGATGACTGAGCACCGAGGAGCGAGGAGTCCCCGGTGTCGCTGGTGATGTCCAAACACCAAGGAGCAAGGAGTCCCTAGCGTCGCTGGCGATGACCGAGCACCGAGGAGCGAGGAGTTCCCGACGTCGCTGGCGATGACCGAGCACCGAGAAGCGAGGAGTTCCCGGCGTCGCTAGCGATGTCTGAGCACCGAGGAGCGAGGAGTCCCTGGCATCGCTAGCGATGACCGAGCACCGAGGATCGAGGAGTTCCTGGCGTCGCTGGCGATGACCGAGCACCGAGGAGCGAGGAGTTCCCGGCGTCGCTGGTGATGTCCGAGCACCGAGGAGCGAGGAGTCCCCGGTGTCGCTGGTGATGACCGAGCACCGAGGAGCGAGGAGTTCCTGGCGTCACTGGTGATGACCGAGCACCGAGGAGCAAGGTGTTCCCGATGTCGCTGGTTATGTCTAAGCACCGAGGAGCGAGGAGTCCCCGACGTCGCTGGTGATGACCGAGCACCGAGGAGCGAGGAGTTCCCAGCGTCGCTGGCGATGTCCGAGCACCGAGGAGCGAGGAGTTCCCGGCATCGTTGGCGATGACCGAGCACCGAGGAGCGAGGAGTCCCCAGCATCTCTGGCGATGTCTGAGCACCGAGGAGCGAGGAGTCTCGAGCGATGACCGAGCACCGAGGAGCGAGGAGTTCTCGACGTCGCTGGCGATGACCGAGCACCGAGGATCGTGGAGTCCCCGATGTCACTAGCGATGACCGAGCACCAAGGAGTCCCCGATGTAGGCAGCGACGTTTGAGCACCGAGGAGTCCCTAGCGTAGGCGGCGAGGTCCGAGCACCGACGTAGCTGACGACGTCTGTGCGGTGAAGTGTGCCCACTTAGTCCTTGAGCACAAAGAATCCAAGCGCTGAGGAGTAACCGGCGTAGCTGGCGATGAAGCACGAGTGGTGAATAGTCTAGTCAACTGGTCAGTGGCAAAGTGAACATTGAGTAGAAACGACCAGCGAACAATCTGATCAACTGGTTGGCGACGGAGTCCATGAACTAAGCGGCCCGACCAGTTGATCAGTGGAGAAGTCCGAGCACCAGGTGGTCCGATCACCTAGATGATGATCCTACAATACAAACATGTAGAATGGATAGTACATGATGTAGAAATAAATGAACTCTAGAGAAAAATCAGCAATGGTGATAAAATGGCGTATGCAGTTCGGTGATCAGTTGGCGTGAAAATATATTTATGTTTAATATAAACCACCTGAATAGTTAGTGTGTAGCTAAGTCTCTAGCCCTAGCTAGCCCACAGTCCATAACATCGAGCTCGGAGCCCGTGCACGTGTAGGAGGAACAGGCGTGACCAAGGAGCCACTGCCGACCACCCATAACGCAGAGCGTAGAGCCCGTAGCATGTGTAGGGAGGAGCCGGAGACAGGGCCATCTCTGGAGGTGTCCGAGCATCAACGTGACTGTTCGAGGGTTTGGAAAATCGTTTGGAGAGCAAATATGGAGAAAATAGTTCAGAGAAACATTATGGCGATATACGGAGATTGGAGAATATTTAGAAGAATATTAAAGAATGACTTAGCTTTGGATGGAGCATCTAGTCGGTGGCGTATGGTGCTATCTGGTTGGCATTGACGGCCTCGGAGGTGGTTTCGAGATCGGATCTGCTGTCGCAGGGGGCTGGTGTAGCAGCGATGAATCATCATCGTGGTCCGGCATGGATCTCCACGAGATTGATGACGAGAACACGATGTTGATTTGAGGTCCATCTGGCTCGCCATGGATCAAGCGCACACCCCCTACCTGGCGCGCCAACTGTCGACAGAATATGCTCGGCAGTCCACCGAGGGGTATCCCACGATGGTAGATTTGTCAGTGGGGATGCACGTAATCAGGAACCGGATGGTGACACAAGGCGTAGAGATAGTGATTTAGACAGGTTCGGGCCATCTGATCGACGTAATACCCTACGTCCTATGTCTTGGGTGTATTGTAACAACATTTCATATAGAGGACAATCGATACATGATGCACGATGTCTAAATACATGATTCCAAGCAGTGATGCGCCAACAACGTCCTGTGTCATAGGGCACCGTCTACCGATACATGATGTCAATCTCGTGGAGATCTATCCTGGTCCACGACGATGATTCATCGCTGCTACACCAGCCCCTGTGACAATAGATCCGATCTTAGAACCACCTCCGAGGTCATCTTCACCAACAACTTGATGCCACTACTCTGGTTGGTCCTCATCGATGACTCACCACCGCTGCCCTCATCAGCCCTCGTCGATGACTCACCGCCGCTGCCCTTGGTGGCCTTCACCGACGTCCCTCACTGTCGACTTGTCGTCACTGCTCGGTGGCCTTCACCGACATCTTTCGCCGACGTCCGTCGACTCATCGTCACCGCTCGATGGCCTTTGCTGACATCTTTCGCCGATGTCCCTCGTCATCGACTCATCATCACCGCTCAATGGCCTTCACCGACATCCTTTGCCAATGTCTCTCACCGTCGACTCGTCATCACCGCTCGGCGGTCCTCGCCGACATCCTTCGCCGACAGCCCTCGCCGTTGTCTCGTCGTCATTACTCGGCGGCCCTCACCGACATCCCTCATCGCCGCCAAGCTGCAAGCAAGCTGCCTACGTCACCGACTAGATAATGCTATACGCCGCTGACCAGACACTCTGTCTAAAGCTAAGTCACATTTTAATATTCTTCTAAATATTCTCCAATCTCCGTATATCATCATAATGTTTTTCCGAACTGTTTTCTCCATGTTTGCTCTCCAAATGATTTTCCGAACCCCCGAACAGTCCTATTGATGCTCGGAGGCCTCCAGAGATGGCCCTGTCTCCAGCTCCTCCCTACACGTGCTACGGGCTCCGCGCTCTGCATTATGGGTGATCGGCAGCGGCTCCTTGGTCACGCCTGTTCCTCTTACACGTGCACGGGCACCACGCTCAACGTTATGGACTATGGGCTAGCTAGGGCTGGAGACTCAGCTACACACTAACTGGTCGGGCGGTTTATATTAAATATAAATATATTTTCACACCAACTAATCGCTAAACTGCATACATCATTTCATCATCATTGCTAATTTTTCTCTGGAGTTTATTTATTTTTACATCATGTACTACCCATTCTACATGTTTGTATTGTAGGATCATCATCTAGGTGATCGGACCACCTGGTGCTCGGACTTCTCCACCTGATCAACTAGTCGGACCGCTTGGTTCATGGACTCCATCGCCGACCAGTTGATCGGACTGTTCGCCGCTCGTGCTTCATCGCCAGCTACGCCGGTTACTCCTCGGCCCTCGGATTCTTCGTGCTCGAGGACTAAGTGGGCACACTTCACCGCACAGACGTCGTCAGCTACGTTAGTGCTCAGACCTCGCCGCCTAAGCCGAGCACTCCTCGGTGCTCGGACCTCGCCGCCTACGCCAAGGACTCCTCGGTGCTCGGACATCACCGCCTACGCCGGGGCCTCCACGGTGCTCAGACCTCGCCGCCTATGCTAGGGACTCCTCGCTCCTCGGTGCTCGGTCATCGCCAGCGACGCCGGGGACTCCTCGCTCCTCGGTGCTCGGTCATCGCCAGCGACGCCGGGGACTCCTTGCTCCTCGGTGCTCAGACATCGCTGCCTACGTCGGGGACTCCTCGCTCCTCGATGCTCGGACATCGTCGCCTACGCCGGGGACTCCTTGCTCCTCGGTGTTCGGTCATCGCCAGCGATGCCGGAGACTCCTCGCTCCTCGGTGCTCGGTCATCGCCAGTGATGCCGGGGACTCCTCGCTCCTCAGTGCTTGGACATCGCCGCCTATGCCGTCATCGCCAGCGATGCCGAGGACTCCTCGCTCCTCGGTGCTCGGTCATCGCCAGCGACGCTAGGGATTCTTCGCTCCTCGGTGCTCGGTCATCGCCGCCTACGCCGGGGACTCCTCGCTCCTCGGTGCTCGGTCATCGCCAGTGACATCGAGGACTCCTCGCTCCTCGCTCCTCGGTGCTCGGTCATCGCTGCCTATACCGGGGACTCCTCGCTCCTTGGTTCTCGATCATCGCCAGCTATGCCGGGAACTCCTTGGGTGGTCGGACATCGCCGGCTACGCCGAGGACTCCTCGGTGCTCAGATCTTGCTATGTCTCATCGGTGTGCTATCAAGCTGCTCCATGCTATTTGGATCAGGGTGCTGATCTTGGGCAGCACGTCTAGGGTCTTGATACGCGCATGTCAGATGATGTCGGCAAGCTTTCAGACTTCTTTGACCCTACTATAAGATTCATTCTTCATCTTCCAGTAGGCTCGGGGGCTAAGTGGGCACACTTCACCTTGTGGTGAATGTGCTTGTTCTCATCTCGAGGCTACGCCCGGGGACTGGCTGCCTGCTCAGCTAGTCTTCTACTTTATGACCCTGACACCACATGACTGCGTCACCTACTATCAGGCTCGGGGACTAGCTGTGGGGGTATGGCCCCCAAGACGTGGGCCGCACCATCAGAGGTGGCTCAGCCCACAAGATCAAGGCATGCACGGCACTGCTCGGCGTGCACCGCAAGACATTGTATAGTACCAAATAGGATACTTTACTTGTAACCCTGCCCCTCCAGAGTATATAAGGAGAGGCAGGGGTCCTCTACTCGACATCATGTATTCAATACAATACAACAAAGACACAGGACGTAGGGTATTACGTCGATCAGATAGCTCGAACCTGTCTAAATCGCTGTCTCTGTGCCTTGTGTCACCATCCGGTTCCTGATTACGCGCATCCCCATCGACAAATCTACCATCGTGGGATACCCCTCGGTGCCTGATCAATCTTGGGGGCCATACCCCCACAGTTAGTCCCCGTGCCTGACAGTAGGTGACACAGTCACATGGTGCCAGGGTCATAAAGTAGAAGACCAGCCGAGCAGGCAGCCAGTCCCTGGGCATAGCCTCGAGATGAGAACAAGCACATTCACCGCAAGGTGAAGTGTGCCCTCTTAGTCCCCGAGCCTACTGGAAGATGAAGAATGAATCTTGTAGCAAGGTTAAAGAAGTCTGAAAGCTTGCCAACATCATCTGACATACGCGCATCAAGACCCCAGACGTGCTGCCTAAGATCAGCACCCTGATCCGAACAGCATGGAGCAGCTTGATAGCACACCGACGAGACGTAGCAAGATCCAAGCAGCAAGGGAGTCCCCGGCGTTGCTGGCGATGACCGAGCACCGAGGAGCGAGGAGTCCTCGGCATCGCTGTCGATGACCGAGCACCGAGGAGCGAGGAGTCCCTAGCATAGGCGGCGATGTCCGAGCACTGAGGAGTCCCCGACGTCGCTGGCGATGACCAAGCACCGAGGAGCGAGGAGTCCCCGGCGTCGCTGGCTATGACCGAGCACTGAGGAGCGAGGAGTCCCTGTCGTCACTGGCGATGACCGAGCATCGAGGAGCGAGGAGTCCCCGGCGTCACTGTCGATGACTGAGCACTGAGGAGCAAGAAGTCCTCGGCGTAGGTGGCGATGTCTGAGCACCGAGGAGTCCCCGACATCGCTGGCGATGACCGAGCACCAAGGAGCGAGGAGTCCCCGGCGTTGCTGGCGATGACCGAGCACCAAGGAGCGAGGAGTCCCCGGCGTCGCTGTCGATGACCGAGCATCGAGGAGCGAGGAGTCCCTGGCGTAGGCGGCGATGTCTAAGCACCGAGGAGTCCCCGACGTCGCTGGTGATGACCGAGCACCAAGGAGCGCGGAGTCCCCGGCGTCGCTGGCGATGACCGAGCACCGAGGAGCGAGGAGTCCCCGGTGTAGGCAGCAATGTCTGAGCACCGAGGAGTCCCCGACGTCGCTGGCGATGACCGAGCACCAAGGAGCGAGGAGTCCCCGGTGTCGCTAGTGATGACCGAGCGCCGAGGAGCGAGGAGTCCCCGGTGTCGCTAGCGATGACCGAGCACCGAGGAGCGAGGAGTCTCCGACGTCGCTGTCGATGACCGAGCACCGAGGAGTCCCCGGTGTCGCTGGTGATGACCGAGCACCAAGGAGCGAGGAGTCCCCGGCGTTGCTGTCGATGACCGAGCACCGAGGAGTGAGGAGACCCCGGCATAGGCGGCGAGGTGCGAGCACCGAGGAGTCCTCGGTGTAGGCAGCGATGTCCGAGCACCGAGGAGTCCTTGGCGTTGGCAGCGAGGTCCGAGCACCGAGGAGTGCTCGACATAGGCGGCGAGGTCTGAGCACCGATGTAGTTGACGACGTCCGTGCGGTGAAGTGTGCCCACTTAGTCCTCGAGCACGAAGAATCCGAGGGCCGAGGAGTAACCGGCGTAGCTAGCGATGAAGCACGAGCGGCGAACAGTCCGATCAACTGGTCAGTGACGGAGTCCATAAACCAAGCGGTCCAACTAGTTGATTGGTGGAGAAGTCCGAGCACCAGGTGGTCCGATCACCTAGAGGATGATCCTGCAATACAAACATGTAGAACGGGTAGTACATGATGTAAAAATAAATAAACTCTAGAGAAAAATCAGCAATGGTGATGAAACGACGTATGTAGTTCGGCGATCAGTTAGTGTGAAAATATATTTATGTTTAATATAAACCGTCCGAACAGTTAGTGTGTAGCTGAGTCTCTAGCCCTAGCTAGCCCATTGTCCATAACGTCGAGCGCAGAGCCCATGCACGTGTAGGAGGAACAGGCGTGACCAAGGAGCCGCTGCCGACCACCCATAACACAGAGCGTGGAGCCCATAGCACGTGTAGGGAGGAGCCGGAGATAGGGCCATCTCTGGAGGCGTCCAAGCATCAATAGGACTGTTCGGGGGTTCGGAAAATCGTTTGGAGAGCAAACATGGAGAAAATAGTTTGGAAAAACATTATGACGATATACGAAGATTGGAGAATATTTAGAAGAATATTAAAATGTGACTTAGCTTTAGACAGAGTGTCTGGTCAGCGGCGTATAGCGTTATCTGGTCGGTGACGCAGGCAGCTTGCTTGCAGCTCGGCGGCGATGAGGGATGTCGGTGAGGGCCACCGAGTAATGACGACGAGACAACGGCGAGGGCCGTCGGCAAAGGATGTCGGCGAGGACCGCCGAGCGGTGACGACGAGTCGACAGCGAGAGATGTTGGCGAAGGATGTCGGTGAAGGCCGTCGAGCGGTGACGACGAGTCGACGGACGTCGGTGAAAGATGTCGGTGAAGGCCACCGAGCAGTGACGACAAGTCGACGGCGAGGGACGTCGGCGAAGGCCGCCGAGGGCAGCGGCGGTGAGTCGTCAACGAGGGCTGATGAGGGCTACGGCGGCGAGTCGTCGATGAGGGCCAACCAGAGCAGCAGCAGCAAGTTGTTGGTGAAGACGACCTCGGAGGTGGTTCTGAGATCGGATCTGTTGTCGTAGGGGCTGGTGTAGCAGCGATGAATCGTCGTCGTGGACCGGGATGGATCTCCACGAGATTGACGATGAGAACACATTGTTGATTTGAGATCCATCTGGCTCGCCATGGATCAAGCGCACACCCCTACTTGGCTACTAAGGTAACTATCAAGGTAATAATTTTAACAATTTCAATAAACCACCCTTGAGATAATTAATTGCTGGGCAATCCAAACTTATGGAGGGATTATCTAGAAAGGTAGCTACCAATGATAAAATTCTAGAGAATATAAATAATAGAATGGATAGCTTTTCTTCTGCCATTAAGAACCAACATAGCTTGAATAAAATTATAGAATCACAAATAGCTTAGCTGGCTGCTGTTGTTCCTCCGTCTGACAAAGGTAAGATTCCGAGGCAACCGAAAGATCTAGAAACTGCAAATCTTGTCAATATTTACAATGCAACATACTTCTGTATAGAATCATGGACAGGAAGGTGGATAGACTATACCTTGCCAGAAAACAAGATTGATCTAGGAAGACCTATCATCCCCATCGCCATTGGACCTCACATTTTCCAAGAAGTTGTCTGTGATTTCAGAGCAAGTGTCGACATCACGCCTAAGGTAGTTTATGATAAATTTAATGGAGATACTTTGTTGTACACAAATATGCATTTGTAGCTTGCAGATCAGTCACTCTGCTACCCCAAGAGAGTTCTTGAAGATGCCATTGTTCGAGTTGGACAATCTTATGTTCTTGTAGACTTTGTGGTTCTAGAAACAGGTGGAGATATAAGGCACCCATTAATTTGGGCTGACCTTTCCTAAGCACTACTAAAGCCATCATCTATGTGGATAGTGTCAAGATCTGCTTCACAATCAAGGATAGAAAGGAGAAGTTTTCTTTCAAGAATTGCATCCTATAATCTCCTAGACATCCATAAACACCGTACCTGCCCGAAGAGACAATAGTGACCAAGAAGAAGAATAACAGGAGAAGGAGGATGAACAAGGCCTAGAAGCCTCAGAAGAATTGGTCAACATGATCAACACACTTCGATCAGAGTATGACCTCCTCCTCGCTTCACCATTCCTTGCTAAGAAGGATGACCCTAGGCTTACCAACAATTGAGTGTACTATTGGACAAAGAATCTTCCACAAGACCTGTGACAATGTCCAAGGTAATGTATGTATACTTATTTGGTGATGAACCTTTGTTCCCTACATATATGCAATTGCAGATGATGAACCAATCAATCAGATTTCTAGAGGGAATAGCAAAAGATGTCATGGTAAGGATACATGATCACTATGCCCTTGCTGACTTCATGGTTCTAGACATGGGAGAAGAAGAAGATGATACACCCATCATTCTTGGAAGACCGTTCCTCAACACTACCAACATGATCATCTACATCGGATCTAGACAAATCCACTTCCAATTTCTTGGAGAAAACGTATGCTGTTATTTCAATAGTTATACCACTTATGAGCAGCCAAACTAAGTCCTGCTCTAGGAGGAGACATTGATCATCTCGAAACCAAAAGAATCAATCCCCAAAGAAAAGTTGGGAGGAATGTGAGGAACCTAGAGAAGTTGTAAAAAATGAACCCACTCCGCCAAAGTCAAGTCCAAAGACCAAGCATGTATGGAAAGAAAAGGTAACAACACCACCAGAGTCACAAGAGGTGCAACCATTAGGGTCTTCATCCTCGGGACCGACTAATGCACCCAAGGAATAAACAAGATACAAAAAAGTACTATCCGGAGGACTTAAAAATCTACACCCTGGTCGTAAGGTAACATCGGTAGTTATCCATATTTACTTTTAATATTACATGAATTATTTTTCTACTTTTAGCATGTTTACTCTTCTACATTAGTGTCGGGTTCATAAACCCGGGGTCCCTCATAGACTGACTTCCCAACAGAGGCTTGACCTAGCAGGCAACGTTGCAAACAACGCGCAACTCATAGGCCGGCCCAAATACCTAAATGATAGGCTACACGGGCGATCCAATCACTGACCGGAAGGCCTGGCCGAGGAGGAATGGCGCCCATTTCTAACTCTGGCCCACCTCTCCGATCAGAGCGCTCGCTTCGGTCTCTAGCCCACCTCTAGATAGCCTTTCTGATTGGAGGGCCTGGCCAAAACACCGCTTCCAACTCTGACCCGCGTCTCTGACCAGGGATGCACTAGACCCCTGCTCACTACTCTTCTCCGACTGGCGTGATCAAAGCCAACTAGAACCAACCGACCGGGGACGCCTGCATGGTAAGGACTAGGAAACTGATACACACATCTTGTTCCCACTCGTTTTTAACCCCACTACAAACTTCGAGCACCTAGGCTTAGGAATAAAGTCACCGACCGACTCAAATCAGACTTAGGGCACATTGCCTGAACTAGTATAAACCCTGTGTCATTGAGTGCTAGGCCACCTCTGATCACAACGTACGGCAAAACTACAAATATTTACGTGTTGGTCACTTTCTGCACCAACAGTTGGCACCATCCGTGGGGAAGACGATGTACGTTCAACACTTTTTGGTCATTGAATGGCCCACTTTTCCGCCACCTTAGCCATGGTAGGCTCAAGCAATACTACTCACTATGGCTCATTGGAGTTTCCCGCACTCCAACCTGTTAGGATGTGGGTTCTGCCCATCTTCAAGCCCTCCCAGGCCTTCCTCTTTGGAAGCCTAGACTTCTTCATCGACCGTCTCGGCATACTACACCTCCGTGAGGAGGCACTCATTCTAGCGCCTGTCGGAGGGGCACCCTCCATCGGCTTTGGGACGCACAATGACTTCAACACCAAGGCATCTGTGCTTCATTCTGAGCAAACTATCTACTGAAACCCCGCTATGAGTAATATGCATACTGTTATTTACTCTCTATTTACTATCTCCCGCCAATTATCCAGAGGGACCATATTGACCACACCACGAACACCGTACGATCGGTTCCCCTATGGCCCCGCATCCCCCATGGATGCGTGCACTCAGGGGCTCCGAAGGACACTGGTGCCATCCCCCCTCACATCTGAATTCGTGGGAATGGTGAGCTATGCTCCTACCACTTTCCACGAACTCCTAGATGATGAGGGTGAGAGCAATGGCTCCAGCATCAGCAACGTGGCACCTAGCCACCATTCGTCCCAGGAGTGCGCTATGGTAGACGCTCCGGGGCAGCCACCGGTGGTTGTGGAGTCTGTATAGACTCACACCCCTCTGGACCCACATGCGGGGGCCCTCATGTTTGCACAAGAGCACGCCGAGGAATTACGACAACAATGTCAGAACCAGCGGTCGCCTGCACCGTCATGCTTGGTGCAGCATGTTGCGCCCCATGCGCATGACCCAACGGGCAGCGCTTGGGGTCAAGCCCGCTAGGTCCAACACGACATCATGAGTGAGGGGAATGATGCCCCACAGTTCACTTAGGCTAGCCAAAACATTGCTGCTATGGTAATGCTTCTACGCGGTGTTTCTGAGCCCGTCGACCCCCAAGAGCGGGTGGTCTACCGGAACCTCCGAGTGCTAGTAGAAGCCGCCACTGTTCAATAGGTGGAAAGCTCCACATCGCAACTCCGACACATGCCCTCTCTCCCCACTAGGGGAGTAGGGACATGCCTAGACAGATCGCTCCATCCGCTCGCCGCTATAGCCATCAAGTGTGGCTCGGGAGTCAACGGTCACGTGTGATGGTCCTGACCTAGAGCCTACTCTACATGGACCGCCAATACGCGAATGGCCCGATCCACACCAAGATGCTCGTAGCATCATCAGCAACCGACACTAGGCCCGGCATGATGATGACATCCACTGGGCAACAATGAGGGTAGGTGACATGGGTCCCGACCGAACCATCGAGGGTGCGGTGAAACACGCCCTAGGCATGGTTGCCTGGCTAGACGACCAGAGTCCCAGCCCTAAGGGCTTGAGACCATGGGCCTTTGATCGGTGTATCCAGAGAGCACCGTTCCCACAGCGCTTTCGACTGCCCACCAACATCACCAAGTACACCAGGGAGACAAACCCCGGTATTTGGCTCAAAGATTTCTGGCTCGCCTACCGGGTTAGAGGGGTGGATGATGACTATTTCATCATTCAGTATCTGCCTATCTACATGGGGGAACATGTTTGGGCATGACTTGAATTCCTCCCGCATGACAGCATCCGCGACTAGGCGAACCTCAAGAGGGTCTTCATCGGAAATTTCCTAGGGGACGTATGTCCATCCTAGAAACTCTTGGGACCTCAAGAGCTGCCAGCAGGACCCCAGCAAGTCCCTATGGGATTACATACACAGGTTCTCCCAATGATGCAACTCCCTCCCTATTGTCATTGACACTAGATGTGATCAGCGTATTCCTCTTCGGGACTACCTACGAGTCCCTGATCCACAAGCTTGGCTGCCTGAAGCCCTGTACCACCCACTGACCTGCTCGATGTCACCACTAACCATGCCTCTAGTGAGGAGGCAGACGGAGTGGTCTTCAATGGAGGTTAGGACAAAGGCAAGGCCAAGCGCAGGGACCAAGATGAGGGCCCCTCCACATAGAGGGGCAAGAAGAACAAAAAGGATCAGCGCCGATCGGACAACACAACAGTTGGTCGCCGTGGCTGATCACATGGGCAAGTAGCCCCTAGTAGGGACTGCCTGACCACTTCAACAAGCTCATGGATAGCCCATGCACCAACCACGCCTACCCTATCAAACACCTCTACAAGGACTATGAGCTCCTCAAATGTTTCCTATGATAGGCCGGTGGGCCAAAAGAAGGAGACAGCAAAGAGGTGGCTTTCCAAGAAAGGAGGCATGACTGGGCAAGGATGAAGATGGCTTCCCCTGACCCTAAGGAATGTGTCATGATCTTCAGTGGATCCAACGCCATCTGGTCCAAGCGCTAGCGCAAGGTCTGCTATAGGGAGGCATGCACCATTGAGACGGTCGTCCCCTCCTTCCTCAGCTTGTCAGAATCTCTGATCACATTCGATCAAAGGGACCATCTCTCCCACGTCGCTAGACTAGGATGTTACCCACTTGTCATCGACCCCATCATCCACAAGAAGTGGCTCACCAAGGTGCTAATGGATGGAGGTAGCTGGCCTCAACATCCTCTATGTCAACACCCTTGACGCCATGCGTATCCCCCAGTCAAAACTCCGACTGGCGGGATTGCCCTTCCATGGGGTGATCCTAGGAGCATAGGCATACCCGCTCGGGCAAATCAACCTGACCATAACGTTTGGCAACCGAGCCAACTTCCACTTGGAGGTCCTCACCTTCGAAGTGGTGGACTTTCTAGGGTCCTACCATGCCATCTTGGGGCGGCCATGCTACGCCAAATTCATGACAATCCCCAACTACACCTACCTCAAGCTGAAGATGCTAGGACCAAATGGTGTCATCACTATGAGTAGCGCCTTTTCACATGACTTCATGTGTGACCATGAGCATTTCAAGCTCGCCACCACGGTCATCAACTCGTCCGAGCTTCTGTAGCTCAGGGAGTCATCAACCCTAGCAGTCCTAGACTACAACAAACCAAATTCCTCGACTGCCTTCCACCCACTCAAGGAAACCAAGGTGTTGGAAATCGACCCCACCAACCGAACCAAAATGGTGCGGATCGAGACCTAGCTCCTGACCAAATAGGAATGCGAGCTCATCGATTTCCTACACGCCAATCGTGATGTGTTTACATGGAAGCCATTCGACATGCTGGGCATACCATGGGACGTCGCCGAGCATGTGCTATGCCTCATCTAGGGCTCAAAGCCCACTAAGCAATGCCTGCGTCGTTTCGACGATGAAAGGCATAGGGCCATAGGCGAAGAAATCACCAAACTCCTGGCAGCCGAATTTATCAGAGAGGTATTCCACTCTGACTGGCTTGTCAATCCCATTCTTGTTAAAAAGAAGACCAGGAAATGGAGAATGTGCATTGATTATACTAGCCTCAACAAAGCAGTGTCTAAAGGATCACTTTCCTTTGCCGCGCATAGACTAGATAGTTGACTCTACCTCGGGTTGCGAGATCCTCTCCTTTCTGGATGCCTACTCAGGCTATCACCAGATCACGATGAAAGAGTCCGATTAGCTCGCAACCTTGTTCATCACTGCGTATGGTTCATACGGCTACATAACCATGCCTTTCAGCCTAAAAAATGCGGGTGCCACCTACCAAAGGTGCATGCAGCAATGCTTCACCGACCAAATCGACCCACTCAATCAGCCTGATCAAGCCAAGCGGCCAAGACCAATGATCACCGTCTATGTTGATGACAATAGTGGTTCAAAATGGCTCAATCTTGCGACCTTGATCGCAAACTTGGCCGCCACGTTCATGAACCTCCAAAGGTTCAACATCAGATTGAATCCCAAGAAATGTATTTTTGGGGTTCCAAAGGGGAAGTTGCTAGGATACATTGTGTCTGAGCAGTGGCATTCAAGGCCAACATGGGCCCCATACACAATGTCAAGGGCGTGCAAAGGCTCATCGGCTGTCTGGCCGCTCTGAGCTGGTTCATCTCTTGGCTCAGGCGAACGAGGGATGCTACTCTACATGCTTGTTAAAAAGATAGACACCTTCGTCTAGGCTGAGGAAGCTCAGCAGGCTCTGGAGAGCCTCAAAGCATCCCTAACATAGGCCCCAATCCTCGTCGCTCCTGAACAAGGAGAACCCCTCCTCCTCTACATCGTAGCTAGCAACCATGTGGTAAGCGTCGCCCTAGTCGTCAAAAGGGAGGAACCATGACACCACCTTAAGGTCTAGCGACCCATATACTTCATCGGGGAGGTACTCACTAACCCCAAGGTCTGGTACCCCCAGGTGTAGAAGCTCCTATACACCATACTAATGGTGACCCAGAAGCTCCTACACTACTTCACCGACCACGAAGTCGCGATCATCACTTCATACCCGCTCGGAGACATCGTCTACAACCGTGATGCCACGAGATGGATCTCCAAGTGGGCACTCAAACTCATGGGCCATGACATCAGGTATATCCCCCATACCGCCATTAAGTCTCAAGCTCTCACAGATTTTGTTGCCAAATGGATGGAGGTCCAGCTGTCGACCCCTAGACATCACCCACAAGTACTGGACAATGTACTTCGATAGGTCCATCATGGCACCTAGATTAGGTGCTGGAGTGATCCAATCTCCCCAGATGGGAGTAGGCTCCGCTACGCCATCTGCCTCCACTTTTTAGCCTCAAACAACATTGTGGAGTATGAGGCCCTCATCAACGGACTACGCATCTCCATCGAACTTGGTGCTACACGACTCTATGTTCATGGTGACTAGGAGCTGGTCGTCGATCAGGTCATGAAGGAGTCCTCCTGCAAAAGCCCCCTCATGGCGGCATACTGCCAAGAAGTATGCAAGCTCAAGGACAAATTCTAGGGAATTGAGCTGCATCATGTCCCCCGAAAGGACAATGATGTTGCCGATTTTCTTGTAAAATTGGCCGCCAGGCAGGATCCATCCCTGAGCGGGGTCTTCATCAACCATCTCCATGAGCCATCCACCTACATCCTAGAAGGTCTGATCCAAATAGACCTCGATGCCAAGTCGGCGCTCGGGGGCTCCGACCCTAGTACCTCGATGACGACATCACCCACTAATGTTGCCGTATTGGCACTCGACTAAACTGACTAGCAAGCACCGCTACTTCGCCTACCTCCTCGAGGAGGTTCTTCTGCCCAAAAGGAGTGAAGCTCGATGGATTGCTCAATGCGCCAAGACCTTCATCACGCTCGGTGACAAACTCTACAAATAGAGTCTGTCGGGGGTGGTCATGAAGTGCATCCCCACCAACTAGGGGAAGCAGCTCCTCCTCGAGGTCCATGCCGAGATCTGTGGACATCATGTGGCTCCAAGGTCATTGGTTAGAAAAGCCTTTCGCCAAGGTTTTTACTGGCCCACCACACTACGAGATGCAGAGGAGGTCATCCACAGGTGTCAAGGGATGCTAATTCTATGCTTCGACAAACTCATTTGCCAGCACAGGAACTTCAAACCATCCCCATCACCTGGCCATTCGTGGTCTAGGGCCTTGACATGGTAGGACCCCTCAAAAAGGGCCTAGGTGGCTTCACTCACCTACTCTTAGTAGTTGACTAAGTTCACCAAGTGGATAGAGGCCAAGCCCATCACCAACATCCACTCAAAAGGGGCGGTCAAATTCTTCCTCGACATCATCTACCGATTCGCGTCCCTAACTGTATCATCACTGACCATGGGACTAACTTCACTGGAAAGAAGTCCTTAGACTTTAGTAATGGATATGGCATTAGGATCGACTAGGCCTCGGTCGGACACCCATGTACTAACGGTCAGATCGAGCATGCCAATGGCATGGTACTCCAAGGACTTAAGCCACGTATCTTCGAACCGACTCAACAAGTACGTCGGGCAATGGGTTGCAGAGGTCCTAGCGATCCTCTGGAGCCTAAGAACTGACCCCAAACCAATCCACAGGGTTCACACCCTTCTTCTTGGCCTACGGAGCTTAAGCAGTGCTGCCCTCCAACCTCAACCATGGCGCCCCAAGAGTCAAGGCTTTCGACCAGTGACCGAGCCTCGGAGGCTTAGCAAGACGCAGTTGACCTGCTCGAAGAGGCCCACTGAGATGACCGTCATCAGCTCCACTCGCTACCAGCAAACTCTCCATAGGTCCCACAAAAGGAAGATCAGGGGGAGGATCCTCAAAGTCAATGATCTCATACTCCGGAGGACCCAATCAACGAAGGAAAAACACAAACTCTCTCGATCATGGGAAGGACCCTATACTGGTGACCGAAGTGATCCGATCGGGCACCTACCGACTAGAAGGACGACAATGGCAATGTTCTCACCAACACCTAGAACGTTGAATAGCTACGTTGTTTTTCCCCTAAATTTGGTCTTACCGCTTTTTAGTCAAACACTTGCTCCTGTAAAAGCACCCCAGCCCGAATACTTTTAGCCCAGGTCACTCAGGGGCTCCATGAGGGTACAATACTAAGTACTACATCTCTTTTCACTATAACATGGTAAACAACTTTGTCCCTAAATGAAAGCGCATTCCATTCCTTTGATTGCCCCGTAACTTTGTTCTTACTCCTAACCGAACGCACCCCATCACGACCTACGGTTACGAGCAGCCGAGCCCCGCAGGCCATGCCCAGGTTCTCAAAAGCTACAGCATATGGAACTAATGGGCAGGCGTGAAAAAGAAAGGATAAAAACAAAAGCTATGCTAGGATAAAAATATGGAACGGATAGTGGTTCTATCACAAAAATAGAACTGATGTATTCATTGATACAAAAACTATTCACATGGGGGCTCATCCACGAACTCAGCTATTACATTTTCTAACTACTTCTACTCCAAATACTACTGCAACCACTCAACAACATCGCCTAACGCCAAAGGAGTGGCCACAGGCACACGCCGCTGGACATAACCACCGCCATAGGGGCCCCGCCCAGTTCTGCTCCCTCGACTTTGGCGAGCGCAATGGGTACCTCAAGGGACTCGCTCGGTTCTACTCCCTTGACTTCAGCAAGCACAATAGGTACCTCAAGGGCATCACACCCATAGATGCTCAGCAGAAGATCATGGAGCTCCGGACCTTCTCATGCAGTCGAGGCAGCTCTTGGGCAAGGACGCTTGCCACCGAGGTATGGCCACCATGGCTAGAAGAGATCTCATCAAACTTTATGAACTGGCCAACCTGAGCAGCTATAGGTGTGGAACCCTCCACTAGCATGATCCTAGGCAACTTCCCCTCTGACAAGGCTCACCTTGGTGAAGATCCACTAGAAAAAATCCACACACGGCTCCATCCCGAAAAAGGCCTCGCAGATGAATCTAGTGCGCCACCTCCTTCGACGAAAGCCGCTCCTTCTCAGGCAAAGATGGCTAGCACCGCGCTAGGTTGCCTCTAGCTCAACATCACACTTTGGATTCAGAAAAGGATCTATAAGTCCTCCCACTCGCTTACCCTCTCTCTCACTTAGGAACCACCATGGCATACAGGCACTCTTAGTGAGGAGGAAGAAGGAAAGGCAATAGTTGGAGAATAGGCAAAGGACTATGACTGAGAAGCCCTCTCCCTCCCCCTATTTAAAGAGAAAATGTGATAGCTAAAGAGGGGCAAAAGATCAGAGCAAAAAACTCTCTCCCTTCCCCCATTCAATGCGGATGGGAAAGGATGGGACGCACCCTGACCGATGGGATGCACACTGACCAATGGAATGATGCCTGGTCAGATGGAATCATGCCTAGTAAGATGGGACATGACCTAGGTATGGCCCACCACTACCGCACACTAGGGTGCAAAAACTAAAGCGTCACCATGCACAGGCGGCTCTCCGCCTCCCCAGGCGGGACTTGGAAAAAACCCAAACAATGGGATCTTCGCCAGGAGAGACCATCAGGCTTCCTAAGTCGATCAAATGGGTTAGAAAAACATGTCGAGAGATAGGTAAGGAGCAAAGGGACACCCCATGTAGGCCATGCCGACTCCATCATGAACGACGAGCATGGGTCCTGGTTGGACATTTCTGACTGGAGCTCTTAAAACCCCATCACTCGAGTCATCAAGGTAACACTACCGACCCGAGCTATTTCTTTATATAATCATCCATACATTCATACACGCATTCATATGCCCATGCCCCCTAGACGATTCAGGCCCTAAATCGCCCAGGGGGGCTCGGGAACTAAAGCATCGCACATGCAGCGAAATGCATCACAACGCTCCGTGTGGTGTCTTGAAGTGGCAGTTGCCTCATTCGACATGAGCAACGACTGACCGGGGTTTGAAGGCTGGCCCACAAAGGGCTCAAGGCTGCCCCATGTCAAATAGAGCCAGGGGAGAAAATACAGATGAGCCCCGTGTGGCCCTTGCCCAGTCTGCCCCAAAGCAGAGAGGGTCATCTCAACCTTCTCGTTTGATCCTAAACCTCTGCTAAGCCCACAGAATCTCCATCAAGGGGAGGCCAGCAGGCCACCCGGGTCAGTCTCCGAAATGACCTAGGCATCTACCAAGTTGTAGGTAAAGGAGTAGTGGAATGTCACAAGAGTGCTATGCTGACCCCGTCATGAACGACGGACCTGGATTCCACTCGATCATACCTGTTAGCGAGCTCACTGAGCACGTCACTAAAGCCCGAGCGATCGAGGCAAGTGACAAAGCTCATCCCCTTTGGTTGTGAGAAACCAAGGGTGGGGTAACGCACACAAACTCAAACCGATCCTTACCAAGGCCCAACAGGGCTCGATGGCTCAAGACACCAAAATGCCTGGGTCTACGATCCCGAACTCGACCCATCCCTTCGCTACGCTTTGACTGCACACCAAACACCTGGGTCTGCGACCTCAAACTCACCCCATCCCTCGGCTATGCCTTGACTACACACCAAACGCCTGGGTTTGTGACCCCAAACTTGCCCCATCCCTCGGCTATGCCTTGACTGCACACCAAAATGAATGGGTCTATGACCCTGAACTCATGCCATCAGGATCCATGACTCTGACTCACCCGATCCCACGTCACGCACCAACGCCAAGATCCATGAGCTCCATCTCGTCTGATCCCTAAACAAACTACCTCGCCCGATCCCACGGCGTGCACTAATGCTAGGATCCAAGAGCTCAACCTCTCTCGATCCCAAAACTAACCGCTTTGGCTATGCAATGACACCTTGGTTGATGACTCTGTCTTGACTAAAAAACTGCACACACATGCCCTGCTAAAAAAACTACCTAGACGATTCTGCCCTGACTCGCTGGGGGGCTCGGGGGCTACACCCACAGGTGCGCTCGCGCGCACCCACTAATGAAACAAAAACCTCCCCCTGCTAGCAACATGAAAAACCCCCTAGACAATTTTGCCCAAATCGCTCGGGGGCTACACCCATGGGTGCGCTCGCGCACACCCGCCGTCAAGACAAAAATCCCCCTAGATGAGTCTACCCGAATCGCCCGGGGGCTCCTGTTGGGTTCATAAATCCAGGGCCCCTCATGGACCAGCAGGCAATGTTGCAAACAACATGCAACTCATGGGCCATCCCAAATACCTAATCGATAGGCTAGAAGGGCGATCCAATCACCGACTAGAAGGCCTAGGCCAAGGAGGAACGAAGCCCATTTCCAACTCTGGCCCACCTCTCCAACCGGAGCTCTCGCTTCGGTCTCCAGCCCGCCTCTGGATGGCCTCTCCAACTAGAGGGCCTGGCCTAAAACACCGCTTCTGACTCTGACCTGCGTCTTCGACCAGGGATGCACCAGACCCCTGCTCACTACTCTTCTCCGACTAGCGTGATCAGAGCCGACTAGAACCAACTGACCAAGGACGCTCGCTCGATAAGGACCAGGAAATGGATGGAGAAAGTAAGGCAGGGCGCATGAGTCAAACCACAATATCAGGTACCATACCCTATGCACCTGCCAGGCAGCACCCTGTGACCCTCCTGGCATGATAGAACATAAGAAGTGTTGTAGGCACTGACATTTTCCCCTATAGTATTGTGGGCGCCATTAACTCTCATATGATAAGGCTCCCCCACATGCCTCTGGGCACCAACAGTGTTGTGGGTGCCGGCATTTACCATACCAGGCAAATATGGTAAAACCCCTTGCACGCCTCTAGGTATCAACAGTGTGGTAGGCGCTGATGTCTGTCATACCCAAAGAAGACAACACAACCTCCCACATGCATCTGACATTCAACAGTGTTGTGGGCGCCTACCATCGTCCTGTACCCACCAGCGTGGGCAACAAGGCTTAGTAGCATACGTATTCTCTCCCTCTCACTTATAAAGCCATCCCCTTTATCTATAAAAGGGATGCGCTCACTCCCAATATTCAGATTCATTTAAGATCGACCAAGTTCACTAGTACACAACAGCAGAACCACTAGGTTCAAACCACGAGCACACTGCTCGAATACTTAGCACATAGCGGAGCTCCCATCGCTTTTGGTCCCTCTGACCAAAGTCCTGACCGGACCTCTTGTACTCCCCATCTCTCTCCTTCTCGTTTGTAACCCCATTGCAAACTTCGAGCACCTAGGCTTAGGAATAAAGTCACCGACCGACTCAAACTAGACGTAGGGCACTGTTGCTTGAACCAGTATAAACCCTATGTCATTGAGTGCTAGGCCACCTCTAATCACAATGTACGGCAAAACTACAAATATTTATGTGTTGGTCACTTTTTGCACCGACAATTAGTATTGCATTAGTAGAAAGAAAATAAAAAATTGTATCATTGCATCATTAAAGCCTAAAGCCCCATGCGAATAAATCTACGGTGTGTAAAAGCTTGTACAAATATTCACCATGGTGGCATAAAAATAAAAATACCATACATACATATTTTCTGCATTATATAAATAAGAAAATCCAAAAATATTAAATAGACATCCTTCTAGAACTTTGCCAATTAGGAAATCTGTCTAAACCTCCAAGGACAACAAATCTCTAAATGGCTGACTGCTAACCCCTTATCCTAATCTGTGCCATGAGTTTTGGTGCTCTTGTTGGAGTATTTTGTAGGATGATCAAGAGTAAAGCCATCCATCCAAAGTATATTTTCCAGAACTGTCGCTACACCCGCTACATGAGGAACACAACTTCTGGACGGATAAGAAAGACTTCTGCTGATAGACTCACTCTAAGAAAGACCACGGCAACATCCATCTTGGGCGAGGAGCATCCCCATGTATTTAGCTAAGTATTTCTTTTGGTTCTATTATTTTTAAGTTTGCTTCATATTTGCTAAAGAAATAAAAAGATGCATAACAAACTAAAGCAAAATAAAAATTTATTTTAGCTAGTTATATATATATTAAAGGTGTGATCTTAAATTATGAAAACAAAATAAAAAGTGTGTGTCTAGTTTTCTGTTTGAAGAGCTAAATAAATAAATGGGCTCTGAGGATAATCTCTTAAATGGAAATGATGAATAGTTGCTCTATCGTAATTCCTTTCAAGTACCTAGTTTTTAGCCTTGAATTCTCCCAAGTTTTGGATATGACTATTTTGATATAAGAATTTAATCTAAACTTGGAACTCGTGGGTAACATATGCTTGATCTAAGTCTAGGTAATTGACTGATGTGATATGAGAAGGTCTGAGCTACTTGTTTATCTTGCTCCAAGTGACACTAAAGTTCTAGAGATTTATCTTTTGAAAAAAATATGAAAATCCTACATGATGAGCTCCTATATGACAAAGCTTCAATTCCTACTAGACCCATATATGATATTTAGATTAGAAAACCTTCCACTCATATATATGTTGCTTGCATTGCATTGAGTTTAGTCAAGCTTTGTTGACCCTTATGAGAGGTTTGTCATGCTCTTAAAATCAAGATCACGTACACACCATCCAAATATGCACTACTCCTACACTGGGATTAGGCTGCAATAACATGCCATTCCATCTAGATTCACCCAAAAATGCTTTACTCCTACACTAGGGAGTAAACACCAAAAATATTCTTGATTGGAATTTCCACCAAAAAAATGCTCCAAGTTCTTGTTGATATCTCTCTCATAGTTTTGTTGCAGAAAAGAAGCATTGGGCTATGCAAAAGTTATTCATAAAAAAGAAAGATGAGAAAAAAATGGACAAGTGTCTGATATATTTAAAACAATGGGTACTCAGATGTCCGCCTGAAAAAAAGAAGAAGAGATGAATAAGATAGCTCATGTTTTCTTGCAAAGTTGTTTCCAAGTTTTTAAAGAGAGATATGTTTTCAAGGAGCATAGTAGAATTAGTTTAGACACCAAATATATCCACACACATGCACATCTTGATTTGATTGTATGACTCAACTCTCTTTGGATCCAAGGGTTTGACTTTACAACATATGTATTGCAAGTATGCTCTTTTATGATTTTTCCACTCCTATGAGCTCCTCATAGGCCTTAGTTATAGGAAGAGAAAGGCATAACACACTATTGCCTTGGTGAGGATCCATAAATACCACATATATTGAGAGACTTGAGAGTGTCATATGATGGAAGCTCTGAGTTTAATTTTAAAAATCTATAAAAACTGCAGAATAATGGTTGAGCAAAGAACTTGAGACATAGTGCTTGACTTGATCATTCTGTCTTTCAATTGCTCAAGATCCAAGAGAAGGCTGAGAAGCCCCATGGTTGAAGGTAATATGGGTAAGTTTGAAGTTAGATCGGTTTATTCTAATCTAGAGGAGAATTCTTATTTGAATGCATGTGTACTTTTGAGAAGTGAAAGCATCGTAGCAACTACTGATCCATTTGCTAGGTTTAGCTTTGTTAAGGAACTAGAAAAGAATAAGCTTAGGGGAGTTTGTTGATGGTAGTTAACAACTATTATAAATCATCAATATAACATGTATAAGGGCATAAATATAATCACCAATGAAGGTTTAGGGGTTTAAACTAACAAATTCCATGAGTTTTGGTGAATCAGTATTTTCTAGCAGGGTTTATTTAGAAAACCGCCAAGGTAGACCTACATGTCAGATTTAATTGCTCTTATGCACAGCGAAACGAACACTAGAAGACTTGGGAGGACTCCACATCTGAGTGCATAAGTCATTTGAGGAGATAGAAATCCTAATCATCCTTAGAGCTCCACCATATTCTAGGGCATAGCTAGTTAGGCTAGGTCTAGAAGGAGGCTACCAGGCTTCACTTGGATTCCTGATCTTGTCAAGAGCATGGTTCGGTATAATCTTTGTACCCCCTCTCATTTTTATCTCCATTAATTTTATATGCTAGTTATAATTGTTATGACAATATTAGTATTCATCTTATTCATGTTCTTTGTTATAATGTTCATCATCTACTTTGGTTATATGCTTAGTATAGCTAGTTTATCATTATATCCATGCATAAGTTCGTATAGCACTCGCTCCACTATGCATGGGGTGAGTGGTCGACATTGTGTAAGCGTGGTGCTTATACAATGTTTATCTGCTGATACATCCTATATTCTGGGTCATGTGGTAGGTCACAGATGTGACACTCCCATTGAGTCCTTTGTAGTCCACTCCCCAAATATAGGTGTATGTAGGGTTCGGTTATGAAGGAAGAGCAAGCTATGTTCTTAATCTTCCTTTTGTAATATCCCTTATGTGTAGATATGAGGATGATCTTAGCAATGACTACTAGATATAATTGCACTAATCAATGTACGCTTTGACTTGTAATTAAGAATAACTTAGGAATTATTCCTCTAATATTCTACCTAACCATGCTAATGCCATAGAAAGGAGTACTTTGAGTGATTTATCATTATCATTGATCAATACTAATCATATATATATCTTATCCTATGACTTACCCCTATTATGAGTAGAACATTGGTTATGGTTTATTTCTCCTTCAGTAGTATAAGTTATCAATACATGTCCATGCTAGACCTTCCCTATGGTAAAAATATAAATAACTGATACCTAGAATACTCTCGGGTAAAGTGCTACAATGGTATATTATCTATGCACCTACAGATTCTTTTCATTCATATATTTATATATTCTTTCTAGTCACATAAAATGATAAAGAACTACTTAGTATTATTCTAGTAGTAATGCTGTGTAGTACAAACAAGCATCTCTGACATCATCATTAGGGATGACAACCTAGTAAAGTAATGTTAGAAGATATAGGTTTGTAATAGGTGGCTACTAAAAACAAGTGACACCTTAATAAATACCAGCAATGGTTTCATAGGTTTTGATCATTTGCACTCCCTTAGTTTTGTTTGAAGCTGCTCGTATTTGTAGCACAGCCGATCAGGCAAAAGTTCTACTCATAGCTGTACAAGAGTTACATGTCTGGCCCGTTCAAATTTACACTGCTCGGACTATTAGGTGAGCATATAGTTTACAAGAAATAGGTAAATGTCATTTTCATCGAATATACTAGAGGGACATGGTCTAGGGAAAAGTTGTGATCGTTTGTTGTAGAGTACACATCCATGGTATGGTAACAAGTTGCCATCTGTAAGCATGATTTTGGTTAGAATAAATGTCAATCAAGATCCTCAAACCAGCATGGAACGCAATAATAAATTCATACAAATAGTACTATTTGATATGAAGCACGTTACCTTTATCTAGATCCTCAAACCAGCATGGAACATGGTTGAGAAAATGCAAATGGGTGAGGGAAGGGGGAGCTAGAAGGTAGGCGATTGATGCAATCCTATCGAATGAGGGAAGGGGGACGCTCCTTTCATAAAGACCTTGCATGACTAACAAGAGTGAAGCGAATGCGGCAGGAAAGTTGGACACAAGAAGTGGATCGAGAAAAAGAGTTTTTGATCACCATGACACGCTTGACACTTGAATGCCTGGTGTGGTTATGATAGGTCTTTTCTATACTTATTTGATGCCAATCAAAGCAGTCACAACAGTTGAGGGGCAGACTGATTGCTACAACACTTTATACTATCCTACGAGATCAAATACACAGTCGGCGGACTTTCTTGCATTCATAGTAAAAGTCAACAACTATGGCTCATCCGTTCAGCATTAGATCGAGCCAAGACTTGTTCAGATGAACTCCTCGCTACATGGTTCTTTCAAGTTCAACAAATTTTATTAAAGAAAATTTCAACATCTATACAGCCACATCCTCTGATCAGAAAGGGCGAACATCGTTAGTATATTACAGGTCAGAAAGAGAACCAGAAAGAAATCTAGAGGCAAATGCAACCAACAGGGGCTAGAAACTAGTTACCAAATGTCCAAAGGACCTAAGCTACACCACGCTCAATAGAGTTTAACCGAACTAATACAAAGTTCAGCAAAAATTCAGCAAAAGTTAACACAAACATGCATGCAAATAATTAAGACTCCACATACGGTCATCCCATGGACCAAACCTAGTCATGACTTGTACTACAGATACATCCCATACAAATCAATGGTCGAGGTAGGCATGCAGGATCTTGTCCACATTCACATTCGCTAAGACAGCAGTTGGTGGCCAGCTCGATGCACTCGAACAAATAATCCATATAATCTTTGTCATCTGGTGGTGGTGGAAAAGCCTGCTGCTCCACTAGGACTTTCACCGCTGTGCCAAACTAAAGTTGGGCAGCAACCAACACCGTGGCAGCCCCTTGATGGATGGTTTCGAACACCATAGCCTGAATGTGGGCTGGCAGGGCTTAGAGGCGCTCCTCTGGTACAATGGCTAGATCATCCACTGTCTACATAGGGAAGGCAGCGTCATAGGTGGTAGTAACATCAATAAGCAGGTTCTAGACCTCCACCTCAATAGTTGCCTTCTTGCCTTGTGCCTAGGTGGCTTCTTGTTGGGTGACGGCCAAGCATGGCACACGTAGCCTTCAGCTCATCGCACAGCTTGTTGGCATCCAGACTAGCCCCTAAGTACAATTTTGTGGCCTTGTGGTAAGACTCCTTTAACTTAAAGTATTCTTCATCGTCTGATGATTTAGCACTAGAACACTGTTCGAGGTCTGACAGGATCAGTGATGGTGTGCATTGATGGGACGTCTCTCTGCACAATGCAAGCCAAGTTCAAGCCAACAGGATAAGGGGGAGAGCGATCTGAATAAGAAGGCAAATGACTCAAGGGACTATCTGGTTCAGCAGGGGATGAAATCATCACTGGTGGCTATTCCCATTGGTGGATGGTTCATGGGGCCACTTTTCGAGCATGACTACGGACGAAGAACCTAGCTCAAGAGCCAACTTTCCTCGAGATGCCATCACGCCCACGTCCACTTGTTGAGAGAGTAGGCAACTTCCAAATACTAGTTAAATTAAGCAGGATCAACACAAATACTAGCGTGAGCATTGCTTGCATACTCTAGTTAATTTAATGAAGAGAAACAACAAGAATAGCAGTACACAAAAAAATCACTTCATCAGTAGGAACTAGGGGTGGGTGTGAGACCATGCCAATGAGAGGGTCCATCTATTGGTGGAGGATGGTCGGTGCTGAAGGCCTCTAGGGTACTCCCCCCTACCATGATCCAGTGTGTACTCTCCCATAACCTTCATCACCCATTGGTCTAGGTCATCCTCATGGATGGTGACCCTCAACTCGATTGTAGGGTCCATCGAGCCTCAAAACTCCCACTAGGGGTGGTGCCTCATCTTCAAGAAGAGGACCCGATGGTCGATGAAGGTATGAATCACCCTTGTCCCCATTAGGCCCTAGCCCTTTAGGTCCATGATTGCATCCAACAAGTAGGGCACATCCTACGCGTCCTCATGGGGTGATAGTTCCTCCAACGACTCTAGGAGGTCACCACGTAGCCGATCAGGAGAATAAGATGTCAGTGGCGGCCTCCAATTGTAGACATAGAGCCACAAATTTTGCCACCCCAAGTCCACAAAAGGGTAGCGAATCAAGGCTCAGGTACCTGTCCTACATTCTGGGACTGAAGTTGGATCAAGGCAGTGTAACACCTCTAGTGTTTTAAACCCTAAAAGATGCCATGTCATCATATGCATTGCACATCATTGTGTGTTAGTGAAAACTTTGATATGCATTCACTAAAACAAGTTTATTTTATGGTTATATGTGTTGACTTGTATGGATGAATCAAGTTCATAACTCTAGTATTAAATTTGAATTCCAAAACCCTAATTTCCAGCATTTAAATTCTGCCCTGGAAAACCTAATTCAAAATCTAAGCACATTTTGGGGTTGAGCCTAAAAGGAAAAGTGTAGACCTTGTCAATGTGTACAAAGTTGGTTTTTAGAGTTTTCAAAGTTGTTATGTAAAATTTGGAGTAATTTGAAAGGGGTTAAATTCTTAAAGTGTCCCCTTTTGATTTCAAACTTGCATTTTCAAATCTAGACAACATTTGGGTATGGTTATTAAAGCAAAGTTGTAGAATTTTGAATTTGGAACAACTTTTATTTTTGGAGATTTTTGAGTTTCCATACAAATTTGAGACTAATTTGAGAAATTGAGTGAGTGGCAATTCAGTAATTTGCTTGAATAGTGCAAGCAAGCCGCTCTCGCCGCCGGCCATGCTTCCATCGGCTTCTACGTGTGTCTATGAGTGCCACCTCTTGTTTCGACATATCTATGTTGCCATAACGTGTCGAGCGCACCTTCTCCCACCGCCCTTCGCGCGCCTGATAACTCTGAGCGCCGTCCAGTCGTTCTCTTCCCTCCTCTATTTTTTCCGTCACCACCGCCCTGCTCCATCGAGCTCACACCGGAGCCACGAAGCCTTCTTGTCTCCAACTAGTGTCACCACCATAACTGTGTTTGCTTGGTGCACCCATAGAGCCATCTAGCTGAGTCTCTCTCCCTAGAGTGCCCGGCGTAACGTCGTCTTCCTCCTCTCCGGCGAGATGGCGCCGTGATCCACTCCACCATAGACACGGAGTTCTGGTGGGCTTTTTACTTCACCATTTATTGTTTCATGACCCTCATGATTTAGCATTGCTCGTAGGCTTGATCGTTGCTCGTTTGGTTAGCTACTTTCCTCAGAACAGACCTTCATCGTGAGTTCACGCCGCCGCCATCGTCTCCAACATCGACTGACTTAGCTCTGAACTCGCCGTAGCCGTCGTTCTTGAGCGCATCAACTTTGGGGTGAGCCACTGATCATGCCTATGTGGTCTTTTTAATCTCTACCATGTCGTAGCCACCAGACCACTGGGACGTTGGTGCGTTTTGCTCCGCCGTGCCGCTGCGCTCAGTCGCTGCTTGCGTTGTAGAGTGTTAGGGGTTCTATTAAGGGCTCGGTTAGGTCCTGTTAGGAGATGCTGAGTACTGCCGACGACCTTAGTTTTGCTAGGTGAGGTACCAAATCGCCGAGGCGCACATCGGCTGTGCTCCGTTGAGCTGCCATCGTCGCCGGCAAGGTCGCTCTAGTGACCTAGAGCTTCAAACCATGCCACCGGTGTGTGCGCAATGGCTAGGGGATCATGTTGGTCCTAATTCCCATCACCAGAGACCTCACTGCTAGCGAAGAATGCGCTAGCCAGAGGCTACGCCATTGCGCTGCTCTCACTGACTGGGTGGGGACCCTGATGTCAGCAACTGTTATTTGAAAATGAAATTTTCTATTTTGCAGAAATGATTAAATAGTGCTATGATTTGTTTATTTTGTGTAGAATTAGTTAGAGCTCCAAAAATTATGAAAATTTTTGTGTGACCTCACTTAGATGTAAAATTTTTAGGAAAAATATTAAATGCTACTTTTCAGTACATTTTGAATGTGATAAAAATTGCTCAAATAATTAATAAATGGGATTCCATGATTTTTCTAGGCTTCAATATTTATCCAAAAATTATGAAAATTGTTTTGCCACTTAATTATCATGTGATGAGCCTTCACAAAAATTTTGTGCTCAATTGGAAAAAGTTGATTTATTTCATAATTTTGGATTAATTGTTTAATTAATAAAAACAAATATTAACTCTTAATGACTTAGGTTTTGTTTGAATTTGGGATTGAGTGATGACCTTGGGTCATTAGCATAAAATGATTCTTGGTGCTTAAAGTAAGTGTTTGAGTTTATGAAAAGGTTTAGTTAGTTGTTGGTTTGCAACTGTACCACGAAAGAAAGTTGTATTCAAGTTATTAACTTTTGCATCCATCAGTCAAGCATCATGTTTATATCTCGCATCATTTTAAACATGCCATTATTACTACTGTGTAGTGAACGAAAGTGAGAATGTGGTAGTCAACCAAGTTGTCAAGGAAGTTAATCCACCTATTGAGTTTGGGTTTGATATCTATGGAACATCTCTAGGACCGGACTTTTCTAACAATCAATGCAAGCCCCGGATGCATTTAAACCTACCTTGAGTTTTACAAATTTATATCGCTTATACTTTTAAATATTGCATTAAGTGATTAGGAGTTGAGTGGAAACTTAATTGATGCATTACCAACCTTGTTTTTCCATATCAACCTTGTTACTAGTTCTAATTAGGGAAGGTCTAGTTATGCTTAGCCATGCTTAGACAGATAACAGTCGGGTGATTACCAGTCACCTATGAGGTATAAATGGATTTTTGGATACGATTGGTTATTTATGTGATCATGAGGTATAATCATGTGGAGTAATGAATATAGATCGAGTGGACTCGGTGTATGAGAGCCATAAGACATGGAGGTCTTGTGAGCGGGTTCTTTCCGCCTGTGTCGATTAAGAACCGTCAGTTGTTGAATTGCATGAGGTGAGACTTTGTAGTACTAGCCACATACTCCGGTAAGCCTTAACTCAGCTATTCTATTATGAGAATGGCTACTCATGCACTGGGAGTGGAGAGATGGTGAGAGTAGTGTGTAGCCATGTGGCAATGGGCTGGATTGGTGGAGTACTGTATTCTCGGGTGGCGTGGACACATTCTTGTTTTAGAAGATCTGAGGGTAGGTTGGTATATGTAGGTTAGGGACCTGCATATGTTGTGTGGTTGGGAATCCCCAGCTAGGTTATAATCGATTCGAATCATCGTTGCTCCTCGGTTATGGAGACTCAACTCACTGTTCATCATCATAGTAAATAAATGAAACTTGAGGAAGATTTGAGAAAGGGTTTGATATGAAGTTCATGATCTCAATATGGATCATGGCAGATTCATATATGATCTTGATAAGGGTTATTTAATGAAAGAAAGAATCTTGTTAGAGAGCTTTTAAGCAAAAGAACTTTGATTCTTGCTAAAGCCCTACCTTGAAGCCCCAAGCCTGCATTCCTAAGTTTTCTCTGTTTATATGTCAGTTTAGTCTTGTTGAGTACTTTTGTACTCAGGGTTCTTTAACCCTTGTTGTAGGTGAGCCTCATGGGCAGGTCTGCCTTGGACCGTGCTGCATGATGGTTGTTCAAATCAAAGATGTCGAGTAAATATGTGGCCCTTGGGCTAGGGCGCCTTATTTGCGTGTTTTGTTTTTTGTTACTAAGCTACTCCACTACTATGGTTTGGAATAATAATCATACTTAGTTTGTGAAATAACTATTTTGTAACTAAGTTATTGTAAGACTTCTGCTATTTTACTCTGATGTATATTAATGAATAAACTATTGTAATACTACAATGACTCTGTGATGGATCCTGCTCAGAAGAAATTGCTGGATGATTTGGGTTTCCCGAGGACACCCAACAGGCTTCTTAAGTTACCGGAAACATATGCATAGTCGTCAGAAGTCATTGAACAATGATAGGTGCATGTGGGCCCCATAATTTAGGAGGTTCTACCACAGAATGGTATCAGAGCACCATTACAAAGTTTTTATAGTGTTGTTTTACAAAAACTTCAAAACTGATTTGGGGTAAATAAATTTAATCTGTTAATTTGGTCCAAATTGCTTTCGACTTATCTTAATTCATTTTCGCCATTCCTTATTTGATTAAAAAGGTTTTGTATGGTGAAGTAGTAATCTTATTATGCCCTATATAATAAGAACTATTGTTTATATACTTTAGGAGCTTTGATGTTTAAGTTTCGTAAGGACGACTCATGCATCATGATTAATCCACTTATTAATTACTTTCCCTCTTAGTTTGGGTTGAGTAGTACAAGTTCCATTCTTACTATTCTTTAGACTTTTCTTAGATTGTCTAACTATTATTAAATCTTGCTTTCTACAGTATGGCTCGTACCAAGGTAACACCCCATAAGTCCATTGGACCCAAAGGAGTTCCTTGTCACCAGCTTGCCCCTAGGAATGATGGTGCTAGCAGTAGCAACTTTAGGCCTGATCCCCAGGCTGAGGTACAAAGGCTTTCAGCAAAATTAGCATAGGCTACTAGAGATAGGGCCTTGGATGCCATCTAGGTGGGCAAGTTATAGGATTAATTGAGGTGTCTCACCACCGCTCATAAGAATTGTGAGCATATGTTAGTTCATATGGTGGAAGGGAGAAATGAAGCTTGGCATAGAGAAGTTGTAGCTAGAGCCTGAGTTCATGAGTTAGAGTTTTATATAGAAGACTTAGAAGAATATTATACCAATCTGCATGAAGAAGTCCATAGGCTGAACAATCTTCTGAATCCAAATCATGAGCCTTAAGCTGATGCGATGGACCCAGGTGTCAGTCATAGTAGATGATGATGAGTCTAAAGAGGAAGAAGAAGAGGATCCAGAAGTAGTGGTGGTCAATGAAAGTGACGATGAAGGCAGAAATGTTTCTAGAATGGATACCGATCTCGAGGTTTGATGTGATCAAGGAGAAGAGTAGAGTTATAATATAGTGAGTTCTAGTCAAGCTAGGGTTGTCTTGCTTAAGTGCAGACTTGTGTATAAATAAGTAAACCCAATGTAATGTGTTTGTAGTAAGCTCTTTTAATATTTCAATAAATGTTTGTGAGTAAAGTTTGATTTGTCATGAATAGATGCCTCGTACTCGGGCTTCGGATATTCCTAGTTCTTCGCAAGATGAGGGTGGTGTTCCTGATCCACCACCAGTTCTACCAACTTTAGCTAATGCTATCGTGGCACTGGTCCTTGTGACCATAGATAATGCTCGGTTGCTTTGGGAGTTAGCTCAAAGCAATCAAAATATGATGTAAGGGAATCATGGTCGTAATCATCAAAGGCAGGAAGCTACGTATGTTGACTTCATAGATACACGACCACCAGTATTTACCAAGGCTGATGAACCACTTGAAGCTAATGATTGGCTTCAGTACCATAGAGCAGAAGTTCAACCTCATTCCATGCACTGAGTTCTAGAAGCCTATTTTTGCTGCCCAACAGCTTAGAGGTGCAGTAAGTGCTTGGTGGGCAAACCTTGTGGCCATGCAACTAGCCAGTACTCGGTTAACTTGGGCCAAGTTCCGCACTGCTTTTTGTGCCCATTATATTCCAGATGGAGTTATGGCCATGAAGCTTGATGAGTTTCTTGCTTTGAAGTAAGGTGATCAAATAGTCATGCAGTATGTGGGCAAGTTCAATCACCTTTCATAGTATGCACATGAGCATGTTAACACGGATGCCAAGAAGAAGAAGTGGTTCATGCATGGTCTTAGTACCAAACTTCAGACCATGATGACTACCTGCACAAATGTCACATATCATGAGGCAGTTAACATTACTATTGGTTTAGAGGAGAAATATCAGTAGCATAAAGAAATTAAGAAGAGAAAGAGCGTGCCATCTGGGTCTTACGGTGGCAATCAAAAGAGATAGAAGATAATTTATCATCCGGTGAATCACAACTGTCCTCCTTATCATCTGCCGTAGTTCCAAGCTGGGTAGCGACCAAATGTCCTTGCTGCTATAACTTACTCGAACTCTCAACAGACAAATGTTCCTGGTGTTCATGCTCCAACACCCCAAGGCCACAATTACCCAAGTTTCAAATGTGGGAAGTCAGGTCATTTCTCTAGGGAATGTCCATATCCTAAGCAGTATAATCGAAATTTTTAGAAGGCTCCAGGAAATCAACAATAAGGTCAAGTTTAGGACAAGAACAATAACCAAAATGCTCAGAAGGGCAAAAATGAAAAGAAGACTGGGGCGGGTTTTCTATACTCAAGCTGGGGAGATTCCTAGAAGGGGAACCAGTGATGCTGGGTATGTTTCCTATCACCGATCATCCTGCAGTTATGCTTTTCGATTCTGGTGCATCTCATACATTCATCAATAGAACCTTTGTCATAAAGCATGAAATTCCAATTGGGGAAACAAAGGAGAATTTTTATATACAGTCGCCTGGGGGACATCTGTGTACTAAGGAAATGGTGTACCAGGTACCCATAAACCCGGGTGGGCATATTTTTCCCACTACCATGATTATTTTAAAAGATTAGGATATAGATGTGATCCTAGGTATGAACTGGATGTATCAGCATAAGGCTGTTGTAGATACTTTGAATAGGACAATAAGGTTGGGTTTGCCAGACAGTAATTCTTAGCTTCTTATCCAACTTCCTAGTCTTAAAGAGATCAAGTGGAAAAAGTTTAGTGCAACTTCCAGTCAAAGAGATTAGAGATATCCCTATAGTCTGTGAATTTCTAGATGTTTTTCCTGAAGATTTACCCGATCTACCACCTGATAGAGATGTTTAGTTTGGAATAGATCTTAAGCCTAGAATAGCTCTGATCTCTAGGAGAGCTTATAGGATGCCTCCCAAGGAATTAGCTGAGTTGAAGACTCAATTGCAAGAGTTGATTGATAAAGGTTTTATCCAACCTAGTTCATCACCTTGGGGATGTCCTGTAATTTTTGTGAAAAAGAAAGATGAGACCCTAAGGTTGTGTGTTGACTATCGACCATTGAATGAAGTGACAATTAAAAATAAATATCCCTTACCTTGGATAGATTTACTTTTTGATCAACTGGCTGGAGCCAAGGTTTTCTCCAAGATTGATTTGAGGTCAGGTTACCATCAAATCAAAATTAAGCCTGAAGATATTCCCAAAACAGGCTTTTACCACCAGATATGGATTAGATGAGTACCTAGTAATGTCAGTTTGGTTTGACTGAATGCCCCAAGCTCACTTCATGTATCTGATGAATTTAGTGTTCAGGCCTGAGCTAGACAAGTTTGTAGTAGTCTTTATTGATGACATCTTAATATATTCCAAGAACAAGAAAGAACATGTTGAACATCTCAGAGTTGTTCTGACATGCCTAAGAGAACATTAGTTATATGCCAAGTTCAATAAGTGTGACTTCTGGTTAAAGGAAGTATAGTTCTTAGGGCATGTCTTGTTAGCTGAAGGAGTTGTAGTAGATCCAAGCAAAGTTAAGGATATACTAGATTGGAAACCACCAACTACTAGTTCATCAGGTTCAAAGTTTTCTGGGAATGGTGGGATATTACCATTGTTTCATTCTAGATTTCTCTAGAATATCCAAGTCCATCACTGGATTGTTGAAAAACCAAGCCAAGTTTGTCTGGTCACCTGACTATGAAGAAGCTTTCTAGATCTTGAAGAGATTATTAACCACTACACCAGTGTTAGCATAGCTAGATATCGAGAAGCCATTCGACGTTTATTGTGATACTTCTAGTATTGGTATTGGATGTGTATTGATGCAAAAAGGTCGAGTCATCGCCTATGTTTCCAGACAACTTAAGCGACATGAAGAACATTATCCAACCCATGATCTGGAATTAGCAGTAGTTGTCCATGCTTTGAAGATTTGGTGGCATTACCTGCTTGGTAATACTTGTCATATTTATATAGATCATAAGAGTTTAAAATATATCTTTACTCAATCAGAATTGAACATGCGGCAAAGAAGTTGGTTGGAATTGATTAAAGATTATGACTTGGAGGTGCATTACCGCCCTGGTAAGGCAAATGTGGTTGCAGATGCACTCAGTCAGTAAGAGCCATTGCAATTGCCTGACCATGAAGACAATGGATCCAACTTTATGTCATGAGATGGAAAAGTTGAATATGGAGATAATTTAACAAGGTAGTTTGACCAATATAACTGTTGAATCAACTATTCGAGACCAAATTATTGCCGCTCAGAAAGAAAACAAGGGTATAGCCCATATCAAAGAAAGAGTCAAGAAGGGAAAAGTAGCATGCTTCAGAATAGATGATGCAGGTGTGTTATGCTTCAAGAATCAACTAGTGGTACCAAAGGTTCCTGAGTTGTGACAGTCAATTCTTGAAGAGGCACATAGCACTAGGTTCTCTATTCATCCGAGAAGTAATAAGATGTACCATGACTTGAAATAGAGATTTTGGTGGACCAAAATGAAGATAGAGATTGCTCGATATATAGCCAAGTGTGATACTTGTCAAAAAGTAAAAGCTATACATTTGAAGTCCTGCTAGAGAGTTACAGCCATTGCCTATTCTAGCTTGAAAGTGGGAGGATATTAGTATGGACTTTATCATCGGTCTACCCAAGACATCAAAAGGTTTTGACTTAATATGGGTTATTGTAGATCGACTAACCAAGTCAGCACATTTTCTTCCAATTAAGAGTATATATCCCACTATCCAATATGCCAAGATGTATTTAGCACGAATCAGTGAGCTTACATGGTGTACCAAAGACCATTGTGTTGGATAGAGGTACATAGTTTGTTTCCAACTTTTGGAAACAATTGCATGCTTCGATGAGTACCAACCTTCTGTATAGCACTGCTTATCATCCATAGACTGATGGTCAGACTGAAAGAGTAAATCAAATACTTGAAGATATGTTAAGATGTTGTGTCCTTAACTATTCCAATAAGTGGGATGAATGTTTGCCTTTAGCTGAGTTCTCATACAACAATAGTTATCAAGAGAGCATTAAGATGGCTCCGTTTGAAGCACTCTATGGTCGTAGATGCAGAACATCACTAAATTGGTCTGAACCCAAGGAAAGATGGTTCTTTGGAGTTGACCTTGTGAAAGAAACAGAAGAGAAGGTTAGGTAGAAACAAAATAATTTGAAGATAGCTCAGTCCTAATAAAAGAGTTATGCAGATAAATGACGTCGACCATTGGTGTTTAACAAGGGAGATTATGTATATCTGAAGGTATCACCAATGAAGGGAGTCAACCATTTCGGTGTTAAAGGCAAGTTGGCACCTCGTTATATTGGACCATTTCAAATATTGGAGAGGCGTGGAAAGGTGGCATATCACTTGAAGTTACCAGAACATCTCTTAGCTGTACATGATGTGTTCCATATCTCCCAGTTAAAGAAATGTCTTCAAGTGCCTCATCAAAATATTGATATTGAGGGAGTGGAACTTGAACCTGATTTGACCTATTTGGAATATCCTGTCCAAGTTCTGGATTAGAAAGACCATGTCACATGAAGGAGGACAATCAAGTTCTACAAGATACAATGGAATAAACAATAAGAAGAAGCTACTTGGGAATCCGAAGATTTCTTGCTAGAACAGTTTCCGAAGTTTCTTGCGTTGATATAGAATAATGTTAGTTGTGTTTTGTCTTTACGAACCATGTTTTGTAAAGGGACCTTAGCTGTTTTATGGTCAGGTTTTGAATGTATTTGCTTGACACATTTTATTTTCCACTACTTTATTCTAGGATTTTAAATCTCGGGACGAGATTTCTTTTAGGGGGAAAGGTTGTAACACCTCTAGCGTTTTAAACCCTAAAAGATGCCATGTCATCATATGCATTGCACATCATTGTGTGTTAGTGAAAACTTTGATATGCATTCACTAAAACAAGTTTATTTTATGGTTATATGTGTTGACTTGTATGGATGAATCAAGTTCATAACTCTAGTATTAAATTTGAATTCCAAAACCCTAATTTCCAGCATTTAAATTCTGCCCTGGAAAACCTAATTCAAAATCTAAGCACATTTTGGGGTTGAACCTAAAAGGAAAAGTGTAGAGCTTGTCAATGTGTACAAAGTTGGTTTTTAGAGTTTTCAAAGTTGTTATGTAAAATTTGGAGTAATTTGAAAGGGGGTAAATTCTTAAAGTGTCCCCTTTTGATTTCAAACTTGCATTTTAAAATCTAAATAGAATTTGGGTATGGTTATTAAAGCAAAGTTGTAGAATTTTGAATTTGGAACAACTTTTATTTTTGGAGATTTTTGGGTTTCCATACAAATTTGAGAGTAATTTGAGAAATTGAGCGAGTGGCAATTCGGTAATTTGCTTGAACAGTGCAAGCAAGCAGCTCTCGCCACCGGCCATGCTTCCACCGGCTTCTACGTGCGTCCGTGAGTGCCACCTCTTGTTTCGACGTGTCTGCATCGCCATAACGTGTTGAGCGCACCTTCTCTCGCCGCCCTCCGTGCGCCTGATAACTCTGAGCGCCGTCCAGTCGTTCTCTTCCCTCCCCTGTTTTTCCATCACCGTCGAGCTCACGTCAGAGCCACCGAGCCTTCCCGTCTACAACTAGTGTCACCACCATAACCGTGTTTGCCTAGCGCACCCATAGAGCCATCTAGCTGAGTCTCTCTCTTCTTGGAGTGCCTGGCGTAACGTTGTCTTCCTCCTCTCCGACGAGATGGCACCGTGATCCACTCCACCGTAGACATGGAGTTCTAGTGGGCTTTTTACTTCGCCGTTTATTGTTTCATGACCCTCATGATTTAGCGTTGCTTGTAGGCTTCATCGTTGCTCATTTGGTCAGCTGCTTTCCTTAGAACGGAGCTTCAACGTGAGTTCACGCCGCCGCCATCGTCTCCAATGTTGACGACTTAGCTCTGACTCGCCGCAGCCGTCGTTCTCGAGAGTATCAGCTTCAGTGTGAGCCATTGATCATGCTTGTGCAGTCTTTTTAATCTCTACCACGCTGTAGCCACCGAACCACGTGACGCCGGTGTGTTTTGCTCCGCCGTGCCACTGTGCTCGTCACTGCTTGCGTTGTAGAGCGTTAGGGGTTCTATTAAGGGCTCAGTTAGGTCTGTTAGGTGATGCTGAGTATGCCGACGACCTTAGTTTCACCGGTGAGGTACCAAATCACCGAGCACACATCGGTCGTGCTCCGCTGAGCCGCCATCGTTGCCAGCAAGGTCGCTCCAGTGACCTAGAGCTTCAAACCGTGCCACCGGTGTGTGCGCAATGGCTAGGGGATCATGTTGGTCCAATCCCCGTCACCAAAGACCTCACCGCCGGCGAGAATGCACCGGTCAGAGGCTTGCCATCGTGCTGCTCTCACTGACAGGTGGGACCCTGATGTTAGCGACTGTTATTTGAAAATGAAATTTTCTTTTTTGCAGAATTGATTTAATTGTGCTGTGATTTGTTTATTTTGTGTAGAATGAATTAGAGCTCCAAAAATTATGAAAATTTTTGTATGACCTCACTTGGATGTAAACGTTTTAGGAAAAATATTAAATGTTACTTTTCAGTACATTTTGATGTGATGAAAATTGCTCAAATTAATTAATAAATGGGATTCCAAGATTTTTCTAGGCTTAAATATTTATCCAAAAATTATGAAAATTGTTTTGCCACTTAGCTATCATGTGGTGAGCCTTCACAAAAATTTTGAGCTCAATTGGAAAAAGTTGATTTATTTCACAATTTTGGATTAATTATTTAATTAATAAAAACAAATATTAACTCTTAATGACTTAGGTTTTGTTTGAATTTGGGATTGAGTGATGACCTTGGGTCATTAGCATAAAATGATTCTTGGTGCTTAAAGTAAGTGTTTGAGTTTATGAAAAGGTTTAGTTAGTTGTTGGTTTGCAACTGTACCGCGAAAGAAAAGTTGTATTCAAGTTATTAACTTTTGCATCCATCGTCAAGCATCATGTTTATATCTCGCATCATTTTAAACATGGCATTATTACTACTGTGTAGTGAACAAAAGTGAGAACATGGTAGTCAACCAAGTTGTCGAGGAAGTTAATCCACCTGTTGAGGTCGGGTTTGATATCTGTGGAACATCTCTGGGACCGGACTTATCCGCCAATCAAGGCAAGCCCCGGATGCAGTTAAACCTACCTTGAGTTTTACAAATTTATATCGCTTATGCTTTTAAATACTGCATTAAGTGATTAGGAGTTGAGTGGAAATCTAATTGATGCATTACCAACCTTGTTTTTCCATATCAACCTTGTTACCAGTTCTAATTAGGGAAGGTCTAGTTATGCTTAGCCATGCTTAGACAGATAACAGTTGGGTGATTACCGGTCATCTACAAGGTATAAATGGATTTTTGGATATGATTGGTTATTTATGCTATCATGAGGTATAATCATGTGGAGGTCTTGTGAGCGGGTTCTTTCTGCCTGTGTCGATTAAGAACCATCCGTTGTTGAATTGCATGTGGTGAGACTTTGTAGTACTAGCCACATACTCCAGTAAACCTTAACTCAGCTATTCTATTATGAGAATGGCTACTCGCGCACTAGGAGTGGAGAGATGGCAACAGTAGCGTGTACCCACATGGAAATGGGCTAGATTGGTGGAGTACTGTATTCTCGGGTGGCGTGGACCCGTTCTTATTTTAGAAGATCTAAGGGTAGGTTGGTATATGTAGGTTAGACACTTGCATATGTTGTGTGGTTGGGAATCCTCAACTAGGTTGTAATCGGTTCGAATCGTCATTGCTCCTCGATTATGGAGACTCAACTCACTGTTCATCATCGTAGTAAATAAATGAAACTTGAGGAAGATTTGAGAAAGGGTTTGATATGAAGTTCATGATCTCAATACGGATCATGGCAGATTCATATATGATCTTTATAAGGGTTATTTGTTGAAAGAAAGAATCTTGTTAGATAGCTTTTACCCAAAAGAACTTTGATTCTTGCTAAAGCCCTACCTTGAAGCCCTAAGCCTGCATTCCTAAGTTTTCTCCATTTATATGTCGGTTTAGTCTTGTTGAGTACTTTTGTACTTAGGGTTCTTTAACCCTTGTTGTAGGTGAGCCTCATGGGTAGGTCTGCCTTGGACCGTGCTACATGAAGGTTGTTCAAATCGAAGATGTTGAGTAAATGTGTGGCCCTTGGGCAGGGCACCTTATTTGTGTGTTTTGTTTTATGTTACTAAGCTACTCCACTACTATGGTTTGTAATAATAATCATACTTAGTTTGTGAAACAACTGTTTTGTAACTAAGTTATTGTAAGACTTCTACTCATTTACTCTAATGTATATTAATGAATAAACTGTTGTAATACGCAATGACTCTGTGATGGATCCTGCTCAGAAAAAATTGTGGATGATTCGAGTTTCCTGAGGACACCCGACAAACTTCTTAAGTTACCGGGAATATATGCATAGTCGTCAGAAGTCATTGGACAATGACAGGTGCATGTGGGCCCTATAATTTAGGAGGTTCTGCCACAAGGCGCCCCCATCCGAGGAAGATGGACCCTCGGACGCTGAGCGAACCACCTAGAATAAAGACCACCATAGCTCGTAGTGGGCATGGACTCCTAGGATGCCCTTGCATAGCATGATGAAGACGGAGAGCTAAAGGATCCCCTGTGTGGTCAAGTTGTGGAGGCGGAGCCCATAGTAGTATAGCACCCACTAGGGTAAGGGGTGCGCCAGCACCCCAAACCCAAAATAGTGGAAATGGGTGAAAGCGACAACCTCATTCTCCCTTGGCCTTGGCTCCACTTTGGTTCTTGATGGGACTCTCTACCCAATCATGTCGGTAGCCTTCGAGATCACACCATTCAGTCGTAGCTCATGGAACGCCTTACGGATCGATGGATGACTTCAGTCCACTATGTGGTCATGGTCCTCGCATGAGCATCAGTGGCACAAAGGGCACAGTAGGGTGGAGGGCAAAAGCTTTGGGATGGAAGGAGGAGATCTAGGGATGGAAGGTAGATGATTATAGAAGGTAGTAGATAACCTTTCCTCTCACGCCCTTGTGTCTTCTATAGTTTGGGGGCCGTGGAACTATCCCATGCCCCACGACCACTGACACATTCACGTGGGAGTGGTGGTTTGGCTTTGCCCCATCACATCAATGTGATGGGTCATGAGGCGACATCCCTGCCAGAACTTCCTGCTGATGCCACCCACGTGCGCATGCCTACGTGGGAATCCAGGAGCCTACAAGACAAAAATGGATGCCGCACATCATTCATCAATACTATCTAGGTAGTCACGATTTCAAACCATCGAACCTTGTGTGATAAACCTTATCGCTCCACTATGCATCCATCCTTTGATGGCTGCAATCAACCCAAATCTAAATTCAACTACTCCCTCAATCCCAAATCGACGAGTCAGAATTGTCAAATTTGAAAAAATAAAAAAAACTCAATGTAATAAGAATCAACCGAAGTATATGAAGTATGAAAGAAATAAAGGAAGATAAATATTGTTGGACCAACATAAAAACTTCATTCTATTATATACAAAAGTACATTATGTAGTATTTCTCTAATCTATAATGTCTAAAAGAACTCATCTCCCCGAGGGGACTCATGTTAGACGGTTGACAAATTGCATTCAGTCGATCAACATGAGTGAAGATGATAGAGTATGCTCCCACAAACATAGTAACACTACCAAGTCTTTTCATTTGCTCAAAATTCCTAACACTGACAAAAGTCTCATCACTATCATAGTCTTCGACAACTGTAACAAAGAAATTTTTACCAAGCATATAATGAACTATAGCTTCAACAACGATCTGTCAGGGCTGTTGATGAATATGATGTCCCCAAGCAACAAGCACCCCTTGTACGATACCTGGTGACACTCCTAGCTTCCAAAGTGCAAGCTTACTGATGGAGTAAACATGGGTGTTGTTGTATGATGACATCTCTCTATGTACATACAAACCAAAAAAACACAAGGAAAAAAATCATTAGAAAAACCACATATGAAACACTACACCTTGAATAAGCAAGAACTAGCACAAAGCAATAGAATATTGCCTAGGCCATATCTTAGCCTCGATTGAGATCCTAACTAGAATAAAATGACAAATAAACTGAAACTCACCTCAACAAGGACAATCATTATTGTTCTATGGGCAACAACTGCTAATGAAGTTGTCACATTGCCTCCTTTCCTTGGCTAGCAACTTGCAAGTGGAAAGTAAAAGAGACCAGGAAGGATATTTATACTCGATGCAGATGCTAACAAATGTTAGAAGACATGAGTCCTCATAGCATTACTAATTAATAATAAAATAGATTTAGAATATGAGCAGTCAGAGTAGTAGTTGAGGGGTTGGCGCATTTTCCTGCTCTGATTATGAGAAAGTTTGGGGCATTAAATACAAAGAGCTGCGGACTTTCTCGTTGTCAGAGTAGGAAAACACGTCAACCCTTCGATTACTACACTAGTGATTCGAGTAGTAATAGCAATGAGCAATGAGAACGTACTTGAGTGATGGCATGTACAACACCGACTATGACTCCAGCAAGGAGGATGATCCGGAGTACTGTGACTCGTCCAGCGACGAGTTTGGTGAGTCGACGAATCGCTAGAGCACTAGCGAGGAGGAGGATGCTTTTTTATGGAGGGTTATCCATACCTGGGCCTGCCTTCCCCTTGCTTCCAAATTATAGGCCTTAGTTCAAATAGCCATAGATGCAGTCACATAAATAAAAATAATAATTGGCAGATACAACGCAACAAGCTATAGCGAGTAGGTTTATTTTTTTCTTTTTTTGGTATTTTTTAGGTGTCAAATTCATGCATCTTTTAATTATTTATTTATTATCATCCTCTTTTAGTTTTATGTTTATTCATATTATTATGAAAAACCCAAAAAGGCAACAACTAACTCATCAGATATATAAACAGGTGCATAGGAGAAAAAATGAAAAGACGGATATTAGGTAAGTAACATTTTGTTGTAATCCATTCCTATTAAAACACAGAATAAATTCCTGGTCTCTACTAAGCACCATACCGAGCAGTCCCGCCAACATGCCCTGAAAATTTGATTTCACACCACACCAAGTAGTCCCGCCAGCACGCACCAAAAATTAGATGTCTTTCTTTTGCCCTCTGTGCAAAAAATTGGTTTACCATTCCATCGATTTTAGACAAGGGCATTTGTGGTAATGTGATGGCCACATAAAAGTGCAAAGAGTTGTTGTCTCTACCTCCATCTCCATTCTCTAGACACACTGTCTCTCCTCCAGCTCCAAATCCTAGTCCCATGGCCTCCCTCTCCACTCTCCAGCTACCCCCTCTGCCATCCCACTCTAGACCCTAGGCGCCATCGGCATAGCAGCTCGACTCACTCTCCACTCTCTAGCCACACCCTCTCTCATACATTTTTGAACCCTAGCCTCGATGATGGTACAAGCTAGATCTAGATCCCCTACCTTAGCACCTGCCACGACCAACCAGATCTAAACCCTAGCCAGAGCTAGATCTGTTACCCCTTCAACAATGTCGGCCACACCAGCTCTGCGACCAGGATGACAAGACCGGATCTGAACATAGACACAGAGGAAGAGGTACCCAGATTCTTTTTATGATGTGTGCTCTATTGTAGAGGCTAAACCAAGGATATGTAGATAGCGATGTAGTTACATATTTTCTATAGTTGAGTGTAGCTGGCATGTGCTTTATTGGATTAATGACTTCTGTATAAGTTGTAGTTACTAGTTAGGCACTTATTTGCAAACTCTTGCTCTATTGTGTTTACATTCCGTAGAAGCTTTAGTTAATAAATACCTTTGTAATCTAGTAAGATGAAAGAACTTGGAATATGTGTGGGCCCAAAACCTATGTCTCCAAAGGCAAAAAAGTCAAGCACAAAGGGTAGACATTGTGAAGATTTGGAATATATCCCAAAACCAGGGGAGGTAGTTGAGGGATTTGATGTTATAGATGAAGCAGATTCAGATTTAGAAGATGAGCTAGTACCCCTAGCAATTGAGGTGCTTGTTCTATATTGTATTTAGTATGAAGGGGGGTAGGTAGCAATGCAATGCTTTACTATTTGGATAGCAATGCAATATGTACATGCTTACTGCTTAAGTTTATATCTCCAATTTTAGTGTCTGGGTTGAAGGAGCCATAGAGGAGGCTTTGCCAGCTGGACAAAAGGTAGTGCTGCCATGAGTCCTACTCAAAGGCACTCCAAGCGAGTGAATTCAACATGACAAGCAGAGTTTGCTCATGGAGTTCATACTCGGAGGGCTGCCTTTGGAAAAAGGGTGGAGGTTAGGTGAACATAATTCTACATCTCCATAGACACCTGTGCCTAGGGATCAATTCAAACATCATGAATTGACTAGAGACATTGGTCGAGACAGCACCCTACCTAGACCTATGAGAGACTGCCCATGGCCAGATGATGATAGCCATGCTGAAGAGGAGCCCTCTAAGCTACCTAGCCCTATGAGAGACTACACATAGTCAAATGATGATAGCCATGCCAAATAGGAGCCCTCTGAGCTACCAAGCCCTATGAGAGACTGCCCATGTCCAAATGATGATAGCCATGTTGAAGAGGAGCCCTCTGAGCAAACTCCCATCTCCACCCACCCACTAAAATAATGAAGGTTGCCTAGGTTGGTATAACCTTACAGATGTCTATCAATCAATTTGCACTAGATATTTGATATCCATATTACTTTTCTAATAATCTAAATGTATGAAAACTTTGTAGTACCATTGCCAAGAAGTGCGAGGAAGCCGAGGCCTCAAACTCGTGTAATTTTGCTTGACAAAATGAGCAAATTAATGGGAGGGTTGAGGATGCCCATCTCTATTGTCAAGGGGAGCATAAGGCCACATGATCTAGTGCAAGCTGCTAAGTTTGCCTTAGAGGCAGGTGTAGTAGTCAGGCATTAAATACCAATTTTGATGCATTGGAAACATTACAAGAAGCCCTCTGATGTTGTCCATTACAAAAATTGTGGAGAGGCTAACTGTATCTATGGGTATCCTCTCTTTGACATTCAACTCCACTTTGAGCAACTTTAATGAATTTAGTTTTCATTCACACTACTACGTGCAATCAAGGCTGGACATTAACAAGGCTCACCCACCAACACAAGAAGCTTGCAGGAGTGTATTACAGCCCAGGGTATGGCAGGCACACTACAGGTCGAAGCAAACCTACTTCAATGGTGTCCCTACTGATAAGATCTATACGACCTCTCCTAGTCCCATCCATGAGCAATGCACAGTGGTGTGAACTTGTCGAGACTTGGTCTAGTGCTAAGAACAAGGTGTGTGTGAACCCAACAATTTCCTAGTCTAGTCTTGTGCTATAGTCTAACAAAAATAAAGCTATAGCAAATATCTGAGACTGAACAAGCAAAACCATGCAAATGTGCAGTACCGCCAGTCTACATGATCTCGCTCCTATGTTGTCTAGCTACAAACATTTGTAAGTGATGGTTGTGTTTTATTATTACTCTTGTATTTGTATAAATATAAATAGAAACTCATGTGCAATGTGAACAGAAGGAGAACAAGAGGAAGGCCATAGAACACAGTCAACGACTTGATGAACAACAAGATGATCTAGGACTTGAACAACATGGTTGACCTAATGAAGATGTTAATGCTATGGAAGTCATCAAGGACTTCCGTACTAGTACAAAAAAGGCCTGAGCGATGCTGCAAGAGCAGCTATTGTAAGTACAGTTCATTTGCTTTCCTTGAAATCTACTAAACTCATTGCCATAAAAGAAGGAAACACAGTAGGAGCCTAATGTGGCAACATCATTTAATTTTGTAGTTGTAATTTTATACCAATTAATATGGTACCTGTACATTGTGCTTATGTAATCTCTATTGATAGTAGGCTACAAAAGACCTATGCATTGTGCTTATGTAATCTCTATTAACAGTAGGCTGAGGAAGTCATGTGCATTACTTGTTATGAATTAATCTCTTGGGTTTTTAATTGAAGTCCTCTTCCACTATCTGTAACCTAATGTTTTACTGATTCAATTTTGTAGTAAGCTATAGGAAGCTATGCAAGCAGAACCTGTTGTTGATGGGTAGCAACCAATGATTAGTGATGATGTTGTTTCCAAGGTCCTCTACCTCTAACAGGGCAAGCCTCCCTCCTAGGCAAGCAGGAAAAACCTTTTTTTGAAGAATGCTGGTATCCTAAGAAGCTCCACCAGAGCAGAGACATTGGTAGATATGACAATTTGGGAGCAACTTGTTGGTGAATAGGAAAGTTTTGTAGTCCTCATTGAACTAGTGAATGAACTGAAGAGGAAGATAGAAGAGTCTAAAAGGGAGTTTAAGGAATTCAAGAAACGACAACAGGAGGAGTACTATAGGCTCTATGAGAAAGTCATTCGCTTAAGCTCTCCTAGCAATTAACTCTCATTCTTCAACTCCTATGGCTTGATGCGGTGAACATTTGTGGTCTATTGTGTGGACTCATATGATGGTTTGTTGTGGTGATACTCTATTAGTGCCTTGCTGCTGATGTGTGAAATGTTAATTGTTGGTATTTGATTGCTAGCTTGAATAATTATGTTGTCAATCTGTGTAGTAGTAACAATCTCGAATTACTTTTCTGATTTAATTAGTCCTACACGCGATAGAACCAGTACAGACCATGTGATCAAATAAAAATGTGATACGTGGACCAACTAGTGCATGACACGTTGGCTATTAAAAATCCAACACGTGAAAGGAAATCGTCAAGGCATGAACAACATCATGACACATGGTCAAATAAGAAACAAACACATGGACCAATAATAATACGACACGTGGTCTAACGAAGAAGTGACATGTGATCCAATGGCAACATGACACGTGTGCCAGTAGAAAACTAACATGTGGAACAATAGGGAACCGACACATGGTCCACTAAGAACCTAAAACATGCAAGAACCAGAGATGGCCACGTTGTGCAATAAGTTGACATATACCTGAACCATCTAAAATGCAACTGGCTATAGCATGTACACATGGAAAGCATCTCCAATGGAAGCACCCACCAGCATGGCAGCCCCCCTACCACACATGCCAAAATAGTTCTATGACGTTCTCTTTTTCATCACAGATCAAGCCAATTCTGTGACAAAACTGCCCAATTTATACAAGATCAAGTACGGTTGTCCTCGTTTAACATGTTGATGCGCACATACTTTCACTTATATAAACTTGGTAGTCCACCGAGTGCCATGAAGGACCTTGGTAAATCAACATTATAACCAAGATCGCATGATTAAGTAAATACACATCATATACACAAAGTTACAGCGGAAATAATGTTTACAATGAGTTCACAAATAATAATACAAGTTTGGGTTTCAAAACCGATTAGTGAAAACAACATAGCTTTCAACTGATTACAATAATATAAGTTCCAAATACATTGCTAGCACATGTGACATCTTCTGACAAAAGCATATAGATAAGAACACTATATAGAGTCACCGAGCCCACCAGCGGTTAGCCACTATCTTCAGCAGGCCAAGAACTTCACCTAAAATTTGGTGGGATAAACCCTGAGTACTCGAATGTACTCAGCTAGACTTACCCATCATAAACCAAAAATAAATTGACACCAAGGATTATGTAAGGCTTTATAAGTGGAGCTAACTTGAAAACATTTTGCATAAAAAGACACTAATTCAGCTATACATTTTATAATTTGATCATCAATTAATTATAGCTATTCATCTCTAGATTAGCAACTAACCTGTGCCAAACATATGGTATAGCATTTAGTAGCATAACAATAGTAACCATAGCTGGTGTAAGATTTTCATATTCATCAGAACCATCATATTCCATAATTCAATTACTACGATGCTAGAGCTAGTCAAGTTTCTCACTATCTAGAAGAGATGGCAGTTCGAATCAATTTCAACAAGCTGGTAATTTATTCCTAACACAAACCCAGACATACCCATACCTGCACCAAGGTAGTCTTAGGTCACCTTTGGTACAACTCAGGTCCACATTTCATGGGTTCGATTCAGCGCCACACAATCAGGGATGACCAGCTACCAGGATGTTTAGGACTACCCTACCCTTGGGCACACGTCTGGCTCCCCACACATCCTTACTACCATCTAGAGTGCACACTTTCATAGAACGGGGCTTGGCCTAAGTTGAGCTACTCAACTTCATGGTCGGAATGAGTTATCCGTCTAGCTAAGTGAGAGGCATGCGTTCAATTTCAATAGAAGTTCCAACAATGGTACGGTCCTTAATCGGCACAGACGAAATCACATGAGTCAACCCTATGCATAGACTCCGTTCGGCCTCCAGTTACATTACCCCATGGTTCTTTTCCATGATAGCAAATATAGCCAATCATGCTCCGGTATCCACCTATATTTTGTAGGTCATAGGAAATCACCCGTCTTCTACCAGTCTAAGCATGGCTAAGCATATATTCGATCCTAGACCTACATAGGGTTCAAGGTACATTTCTAGACAAGGTAGTTCTATGCATCAAGTGTTTCCTAATCAACTCCTATAACCTAATGCATCAAACATAAAAGACTCAAGTGATATTTGTAAAAATATAGGAGGCTTAGAATGCATTGGGGCTTGCCTTGGGATCCAACACTTGGTTAGTGTTTGTTATATGACACTCGCTTGGTGAGCATCTCCCATCTTGGCACTTGCTTAGTCCTTCCATCTTCTGGATGGATTCACCAAACTCCTTCTTTGGGTTCGGCTCCAACATCATGTCCTTCACATAGTCCATCTAGCGTACCTAGATGAGATACAACAATGCAAGTGCATGAATGCGAAGAATGGCAATATGAGAAGCCTCACATAAAAGTATTCAAGATGAGCACAAGGTTACATCGAAACATATATAAGCACTCCACGTTACTTAATTAAGCATCACACAATCTATCATGCTAGGATAGCAAGGAAGGCAGCACCAAGCATAACACATGTTTCACAAGGTTTTAGGTATATTAATTTAACACCATCATAGGCATAAGCCACACTTAGCAACACACAAAACAAAGCAAGGTGAAGCAAACAATTTTAGGTATAAATACATATTCTGAACAGAAGCACCATAGTCACTTGTTTTAACCATACCTAGAGTTCTAGTCATGCAAAAAGTGTCATCCTAGACTTTTGGGAAAGCTAATAAAATTATCTAAAACTTTGTTATTAACACCAAAAGCTGATTCAACAAATAACAAGGTCAAAATACATCATGAAGCAGAGCTTATACAACTAAGGATAGAAAACTGATAGTAACTTCAGAAATGCATATCTCAAGTTATATTCATCCAACAAGCATAATCCTTAACTTTATAGAAATCTTATTAAGTTATCTATAACTTTCTTATCATCATCTTAAGATGATTCTACAACTAACAAGGTTAAACAACCCAATGAAGACATCTCTATCCAGATTTGGATAGAATTTAACATTCTGCTTTGAACATCAATAACTAGAGTTCTAGACCACCAAAAGCAGTGATATTAGACATTTTAGAATGTTTAGGAAAAGCGATACAACTCTCCTATTATCATCAATACATGATTCCATGTTTAAAGAAGCCAAACAATACAATCATTCAGATCTGTTCAGAGCACATGCAAAAGCTGATAGCAAAATGTAAAATCTATAACACCTAAACCAGCAGAGCTAAAATCATGAAATTTTAGTAAAAGCAATATAAGGAATTTATCTATAACTTTGGTATTCAACACATTCATAGAAAACATCATTATCACCATGAAATTAAATTCTTAACCAAAACTGTATGTGAAGCCCAAACAATAGAGGCATATTGCATTCATCTACCATTTAGTTGCTACAAACTAACATATTGTTGACATATATGCTACCCCAAACATCTTGTAATCATATTCAAACAATCATAGCATGTAGGAATAGCAACTAGAAGAATCACATGACAATAAATACATGTATATGCTCACAACATTCATCCTCTACTTTAATAATGCAACATATGTATTATTTTTAGTACTATATGAGAACAACTAGTTTGGGGCTGAGACATTAATGAGTGGTAAATGTTATCAAAACATTGCTACTGCTCAAATTTCATATGCTCAGGTTTTATAATTTCATTGCTATGAAAAAGACAAATCTTAATTATTAATAAACATGTGAGAACAAGACAAATTTAAAGATCAGTATTTTCTATAATCATATAGCCATATTAGGGTTTCTCAGGTCACATTATCACCATGAAAGGGCAAAGGAACCACATTTCACATTTTTACAACTACATAAAAATTATAACTTATATAAAACCATTTATCAAGAAATAAAAAAGTTAAATCAATAACTCAAACATACTGCATCTAATGATGATGACTTTTTTAACACAGCACACACATAGCATCAGTAGCCTACCATAAAAATTTCACTATAATTGAAGCAACACAACTTTAGATATGAATTTATTCCTAGAAAACCCTAATTAACATAGATAAATGAAAACAGCAAAAACCTTCTATGAACACATATTATATTATGACTCTACTTCATAGATCTACTCTCAAGGATTCCAAAAAGTCTTCTTTTGCTATTTTATGATTTTTCTATGATTTATTATGATTTTTCAAAGTTCAGCAATTATTCTAGAAAAGAAAAATGGAAAATAGGAAAAGAAAACAGCTTTGCAATGGAGACCTTGCAAATCTCACACAATCATCTAAGCCCACAATTGTAAATCCCTTGTCTCTAGGCATTTTGCATCAGGACCGAGAGAAGACTTTCTATTTATGTTTTACCCCATCTTCTTCTTCCTCATCGTGGCTAAGAACAGAGGACGGAGAAGACGACTGGCTTGCAGCTCGCCGGGGTCAAGGAGGGGCCGCACTGGGGCTTGGCTATGGACAGCTATGGTCGTGCCTAGCTCAGGCTCGGCCGGCTACAAACAGCAGCGCCCCGATCGTGGCAGTAGGCGGCAGGAAGTGGCGGAGGTCTTGGGCTCCCAGCCTAGTTTGGCCCGGTGAGGAGGTGCGCGAGAGCGAGGAGATGGTGGCGGAGCAGGTTGCGGCAGCGGTGCTATAGTGGATGAGTGGGTGGAGGATAGCAGAGAGTAGTGGTGGCATAACTCGATAGTGGCCAGCCATGGCGAGCGAAACGGTGAGGAGAAAGAGAGACCGAGTAGAGATGGTGAGGGCGCGAGCGAGAGGAGCGCTTGGGCCTTCATTTTCAAGAATGTGAGGGTGAGGTGGCAAGCACGAGGACAAGGAGAGGGCCACACGGAACTAAAATCCTATGGTCGGTCGGCCACTGCATCTTCCTGATTCCAAAATCTAATACCACCCCAAAAGTACGACTGAAACATCAATCTTCCTCCTCTCGTAACTCCTAATCCGTTTAGTTTTGGAACAAGTTGTAGTAACCAAAGTTATAGAGCTACGCGAGATCTTCAACTTTGCTTAAAGTGTCAAAGTCTAGTTTGGCATGGTTTGAGAGATACAAGGTTCCAAATTAGGTACTAGAAACTTGAAAACTAAATTCAATTTCAAGTCGGCTGAAACCTCCAACTTCTCCCCTCTTTATGTCCCAAACCATTTGATGATTTGATCAACCAATTTCTCCTTGTTGTAGTGCTACATGAGTACTACACTTTTGCTAAAAGGAGCTTGGCCAAACTCGAATTAGTTTGCAAGTTACCAACTCACAAACAAGCCTACATGGAAACTGAAAACAACCATTCAGTCCATTGAGGACTTAGCAAATTTTTCGAGCTCCAAAGCGCAATGAATTCCATCTTGAGGGCTCTGTTAGACTAAGTTAGAGACTGAACTAGGTCTTGACATTTAAACAATGTTTGTTGCACTAAAACTGAACTACAACTTTTATTTAAGGTGAAACTCCATGCAAGCAATCTAAGAGATAGGTCAACATAGGTCAAACTCGCATCACGATAAAGCTTGAGTTATCCTTCTTGATCCATTGAAGCATTTTTTGGCCATTTTCTCAACATGAACCCTTCATAGATTTTGTTGTTGAGTCCAATTAGAGTCATTTGGGCAAGGTAGCAAGGTTTGGTAGACATTCCATGTTCCCATTCACCGAATGAAGCAATTCAAGAAAGATTATAACTTATCATTTCATGTGACTTCTTGGCTCCAAACTTCATGAAACTTATCCAATAGTCAATGTAGATCGAAATAGATGTGAGGCACATGAAAAGGGGCACCTTCCGCATTACTCAAGACTACATTTGAAAAGGGTCAACATGTAAGCAAGGTGTATTGTCCAAGTTCAAGTTGGGACTCAATTTCATAGATTTGATCTCAACACTTCCATCACCATTTCAGAAATAAGGACCTAAAGCTCCTGATTATCTCTTGATCTATCATGTTTGAGCTCAAACCCACTGCCTAGCAAGTGGCTAACACTCGGGTTGTTATAGCCCTCCCCCCTTACCAAAATCTCATCATGAGATTTGGTGTGAAAGACTTTTAAGGGAAGAGAAGCATATCATCCATTTTCCAACATCAGTGATAGCATTAGGCTACTTAACTTCGGAGCATCAGAGAGGCTAATTTGGTCAAGACAACTTTCTAATATTTGCTCTTCGTTGTAAATTTTTTCTAAAGAATTTCTTTCATTGACTTCCATGAAGCATTGTTACTTTGGGAGGAATCTAAAACAGCACAACACTTCATTCTCGGGATATGGAGAGTACTATGGAGCATAAACTAACTACCCATAATATCTATTTCCCTAGTGAATATAGCATGGACCATGTGAACTTTGCACTAGGCTACAAGCTTCTAAAAGCTACTCATTACAATGGTTCCATGTTCGTTCACAAAGTTCGAAAAGCAGTCCTCTACCAAAGTAGCTTGAGTACAACCTTTCATAATGGATGAGATCACAGACGGGGTAAGCATCCACCGTGGCTATAAGAAACCGACTAACCAACAGACAATGTCTATGCCGGTCATAACTGTTCAATCACTCAGACGCCAAATGATGGAAAACTACATAATGTTCCATGTGTGCAGTTTTCTTTCTCTAATGATAACACTGTACTATCTAAGTCGATTGAGTGAGCGGTGAATGTGATAGCTGACTCTGTTGAATTAGTGTTTTTGACGATCATTATTTGAGGGAAAGCAGCAACAGTTATCTAGGTTGAATCTGATGCAACCTCTTGGGTAAAAACACATGGAAGGTACCAAAGGACAAGTCCGCTATGGAAATCCTTGCTGAAGAAGGATGATAGCGAGGTCTGGAGGACAACAAATGTTGCAAGTATTCACTAACTAGAGACACAGTACACCACCAAGCAGGTTGAGCACAATTTGCCTTCCTGGTGTAGTGGCACAATAAGTTGGGTTGACTTGCACTGTCACAAAATTGGCCTGGTTGGACTACTTTTGACATTGAGGCCTCCTTTCTAATGTCAATCAACAACTCAAAATCATAATATGAAATCTATTGTTTGACACTTTTCAAATTGTTTTTGACTTGTAATGGCACAAATTGACTTATAGAATACCTTGACTGCTCAACATTGTTGATATGAGTGGGCAAAATCAAGGCACAAAGGGATGCAAGCAGTCTTCTCTAGGGCATCTAAAGGATTATCGAATGGCAAAACATTGACCATGTTGCAAACCTTGGCATCTATTACAAACACAACCTACTAATACGAGGGATGATAGAGGTAAATAGAGAAATCATAGATTCTGTGCACCTTGGTTTTCAGTTCATATCTCACAAACTACGGCTCCATTGTGCACAAACTTTGGTAGGCATTTAGATCCAAGAGTCCTCTAACTACTGGCCAAAAATCAGCTCAAATAGACAACGTTTGAGTATCCAAATAAATCATCTACCCAAACTGCTCTGTCCTAAAATTGCCGTGACCCGAACTATCAAATCATCTCTCAAATCCGATGCTTTACTCATCCAATACTCAAACCAACTTAATACATCAAGGTATCCTAAGCAAAGAATGAGCTCGTCAAGTTTTGTGACAATCCAACCATGTTTGGTCCTCTAATCACCGGCTTAAAGATAACCGATTGAGTGCCATGAAACCTAGATAGATTTCCCGCTCTTCTTTTTCTTTGCTTCACACATTGGGGAGTGTGTTTTGCACTCTTTAACTTTTCTTATAGAAGTAGTAGTAGCTTTCTCACTAAGGAGAGAGACTAGGGTTTGTCCTTACATGCCTCTTAAGAAACAACCTCAACCATTGAGTTAGACACCAACTCGACGATGCACAAGCATTGGACTAGTGGGCTGTTTTTGTAGGGCACAATACATACTTCACATGGAGTGATAGTCCTACAAGATAAGGGACTATTTCTAACGACCCTTCTGTGCCTTATCCAATAGAGTCCTGACCAATTTCTTTGATAGCACCATATACATATTGATGCTAACTACAACTAGGGACGTGCTTTCTCTAGCTCTTTACATAGCTGAGACATCGTCTTACATTATCTGTGTGATTGTCAAAGATGGATTTGACTTGACGACATAGGGCCTAGAGAAGAAAGCAGTACTTGCATTGCTGACAGGCTTTGCTATTACTTCGCTTAACATTGTTCTGTGAGACATAGCCTTTGGAGCTACCAAAGAGTTATTACCTAGCTGTAACTTAACTTTCCTATTGGTAACTAATTAGTTGTCTCTCAACATTTAAAAGCTCCAAAACTTCCTTTTTGATGGCAACAATTGTATTGGGTGTGCAAACAGACAGTCACCATGGAAGTTAGCAGAAAAGGGGTCACTGAAGGAAGTTGATTTTTGACTACAGGACCACCTTGCACATAAAGATCAAGACTTGGACAAAAAGCTCATAAGCACAAGGTGACCTATTACAAGACATAATATCCTGGTCCATTTTTCATCCGATTGATAACTTGTCCAAATTTAAGTGTTGTGTAGCTTTCTGATCCAATGAGGATGGCATAAGTTGCTGACTGGATGACCGATGTCATTGCAGGGATAGTCAAGTAGAGTCACTTGTCTACCATCCCTTGTAGTCGGTTAATGTTAATGTCGGTGACCTATTCTTCAAAGGTTATCCTCTAGACGACTTCAGAAGGAAGTCCTATTACATCTGGTCTGACATACAGATGTTCTGACAAGATATGGAGATATAACCAAGGAAGAGCTCATGTGAAAATAACACATCAGTGTAGTTTTGCAATGGATCATGACTAGAAACATCGATACCAGCATGTAATGAGTAGCACAACCTTATGTCGGCCGCCATAGGAGGCTCTCGGTTTCATTGTGGCACCATAGATAGCTAATCGTGGCACCATTACTGAACATACAACCTACAAGAATTTTCATGTGGTACAAATTTGGTTGCATAGAAGCAAGCACCATGCGAAGGAGGGATAATAGGCAAAGGTATTCACAAGGTTAGGAGTCAACAAGGGGTGGTCCAAGGTAAAGTTATGGCACAAGAGAAACATAGATTAACTAATGTAAGCAACTAAGCATGAGACTCTTACTTTATTTCCATCTATGCCTTGTGTCCACAAAAGTGATTACTAGATAAAGATTAACATGAGATTTGGTCTAGCCAAGCAGCAACATGAGATCAAGACTGATAAACATCTAGAGACTTGAAAGAGTTGGAGACAAAACAAACAAGATTTGAGGGACAGAGCCAATACACTGACTAGGGATTGAGTTGATAAAGCAATGAAATGATTTGCAAGGAAAAGATTCCAAGGTTCAGGTAGCGAGAGGTTAGCGTTGCACCAAATCGTCTATAAGATAAAAGGGCAGCTATGTTCGATAGGGATTTTTGGGTAAGATCTTCACACACATGAGCAAGACATCCACAACACATGCAAGCATTCAAGGGGACTAAGCTTGGGCTCATGAGTCAAGCAAGGCATGGACACTCAAACATTCAAGGGCGAACAATCACCCACATAGGCTCAAACTCCTAAGCAAGGGAATCTACTTGTAGACAACCATGAGATTAACATAACTTGAGTGTGGTTCTAGGATTAGGCTCTTCAACACTTGTATGCTCACCATGGACAAAAGGGGTAACAACTATGATACTACCTAGGTAACAAAGCATCCACACATACATCATGGTCTTAAGCAAGCATTTGAGAAACTCAATCAAATTAGCTTAAGCAACTAATAGCAAACACAAAGCTCACACATAATAAGCAATCATCTACAACAACACCACTACACCTAAATGTAAAACATGGTGGCAAGGTACTATTATCTTTTATTTCCTTTCTACTGAGTAGGTGGATATCTCTTCAAAACAAGTTTTACTTACATTTAGCAAATTAGTTTTCGGTCATGCACAACATGACCATATGGTTAGAACAAGTTAACCATTAATAGAACAAGGGTGAGAGGAGCATGTTTATGCACAAGCAACAATCATGATGTATGCTCGTCGTATTGGTCCTCATGAAATTGCCAGCCTAAGGTGGGAATCACATTCTATGTCAGTGGCATAACACGTACTCTCTTGATATATAGCTAGTCGTTAGCTACATTCAATGTACGCATTCGTCGTTAGCGTACCTACAGAAGGATTTCATTTGAGCCCAACCCCACAATTATATATATGTGGAAATGAAAATCTGGTCTCTAAGTTGCAAGCTAAATACTTCCATATATATACACCCAACATATATATACTTTTGTACCAAGGCTACCCATCAGTAAATATGTCTATACATACATATGGAATATGCATATATAGCTATACCAAAGCTAACCCACAATTAAATACTTCCGTATATATACGAGATATATATACTTAAGTACCAAAACTACCTCTCCCCTTTGACCGCACGCTCACATCTTGCGGTCATGCCACTCACCAACTAACCTATGCGTAGAGGTATATTGATCCATACATTACCATTCAAGTGAATGACATCCATATAATAGCACGCCGTATGGACGACGAAATAAAAATTGCAACAAACTAAACCCCCCATAGTTAGTGTTAGTTTACTTATTACCACCTCAAGGTCCTTAATTGGGCTTCACTAGAGGTTGTCGCTAGCATAGTTTTGCAAATTAGTTTTGACAATTTGCCTGTAGCTAAAGTTTTAGTCAAAATAGGCTTTTTAAAACCAAAACTTTGTTTTAAAACTATGTACATGACAATATTATGCTTAATCTTGCTCTAATGTCAGCTATGATAGAACCACCCAATTTGTACAAGATCAACTACGGTTGTCCCCGTTTTACACGTTGACACGCGCAAACTTTCACTTGTATAAACCCGATAGTCTGCCGAGTGTCACGAAGGACCTCGGTAAATCAACATCATAACCAAGATCACATGATTAAACAAATACACATCATATACATAGAGTTGCAGCAAAAATAATGTTTACAATGAGTTCACAAATAATAATACAAGTTTGGGTTTCAAAACTGATTAGTGAAAATAACATAGCTTTCAAATGATTACAATAATATAAGTTCCAAATACATTGCTAGCATACATGACAAAATCATATAGATAAGAACACTATATAGAGTCGCCGAGCCCACTGGTGGTTAGCCAACATCTTCAGTAGGCCGAGAACTTCACCTGCAATATGGTGGGATAAACCTTGAGTACTCGAATGTACTCTGCTAGACTTACCCATCATAAACCAAAAATAAAGTGACGCTAAGGATTATGCAAGGCTTTATAAGTGGAGCTAACTTGACAACATTTTGCATAAAAAGCCACTAATTCAGCAATACATTTTATAATTCGGTCATCAAGTTAATTATAGCTATTCATCTCTAGATTAGCAACTAACATGTGCCAAACATGTGGTATAGCATTTAGTAGCATAACAATAGTAACCATAGCCGGTTTAAGATTTCCATATTCATTAGAACTATCATATTCCATAATTCAATTACTACGATGCTAGAGCTCGTCAAGTTTCTCACTATCTAGGAGAGACAACGATTCGAATCGATTTCAACCAGCTAGGAATTTATTCCTAACACAAACCTAGACATACCTGTGCCAAGGTAGTCTTAGGTCACCTTTGGTACTACTTAGGTCCACATTTCATGGGTTCGATCAACGCTGCACAATTAGGGATGACCAGCTACCTGGACATTCAGGACTACCCTGCCCTTAGGCTCACGTTTGGCTCCCTGCACATCCTTACTACCATCCAGAGTGCGCACTTTCATAGAATGGGGCCAGCCTGAGTTGAGCTACTTGGCTTCACGGTCGAAATGAGTTATCTGACCAGCTAAGTGAGAGGCATGTGTTCAAGCCCAATAGAAGTTCCAATAATAGTATGGCCCTTAATCAGCACAGACAGAATCACATGAGTTAACCTATGCATGGACTCTATCCGACCTCTAGTTACATTACCCCATGGTTCTTTTCCATGATAGCAAATATAGCCAACCGTGCTCCGGTATCCACCTACATCTCACAAGTGACAGGAAATCACCCGACTTCTACTAGTCTAAGCATGGCTAAGCATATATTTGATCCTGGATCTACATAGGGTTCAAGGTATATTTCTGGACAAGGTAGTTCTATGCATCAAGTGTTTCCAATCAACTCCTATAACCTAATGCATCAAACATAAAAGACTCAAGTGATATTTGTAAAAACATAGGAGGCTTAGAATGCTTCGGGGCTTGCCTAGGATCCAACACAAGGCTAGTGTTTGTTAGATGACACTCGCTTGGTGAGCATCTCCCATCTCTATACTTGCTTAGTCCTTTCGTCTTCTGGATGGATTCACCAAACTCCCTCTTCAGGTTTGACTCCAACATCACGTACTTCACATGGTGCTTCTAGCGTACCTAGATGAGATGCAACAATACAAGTGCATGAATGAGAAGAATAGCAATATGAGATGCCTCACATAAAAGTATTCAAGATGAGCACAAGGTTACACCGAACATATATAAGCACACCATGTTACTTAATTAAGAATCACACAATCTATCATGCTAGGATATCAAGGAAGGCAGCACCAAGCATAACACAAGTTTTACAAGGTTTTAGGTATATTAACTTAACACCATCATAGGCATGAGACACACTTAGCAACACACAAAGCAAAGCAAGGTGAAGAAAACAATTTTAGGTATAAGCAAAGATTCTAAACAGCAGCACCATAGTCACTTGTTTTAACCATACCTAGAGTTCTAGCATGCAAAAAGTGTGACCCTAGACTTTCTGGAAAGATAATAAAAGTATCTAAAACTTTGTTATTAACACCAAAAGCTGATTCAACAAATAACAAGGTCAAAATACATCATGAAGCAGAGCTTATACAACTAAGGATAGAAAACTGATAGTAACTTCAGAAATGCATATCTCAAGTTATATTCATCCAACAAGCATGATCCTTAACTTTATAGAAATCTTATTAAGTTACATATAACTTTCTTATTATCATCTTAAGATGATTCTACAGCTAACAAAGTTAAACAACCCAATGAAGACATCTCAGTCCAGATTTAGATAGAATCTAACATTCTGCTTGAAACATCAATAACTAGAGTTCTAGACCACCAAAAGCAGTGATATTAGACATTTTAGAAAGTTTAGGAAAAAAATACAACTCTCCTATTATCACTAATACATGATTCCATGTTCAAATAAGCCAAACAATACAATCATTCAGATCTATTCAAAGCACATGCAAAAAGCTGATAGCAAAATTGTAAAATCTATAACTCCAAAACCAACAAGCCTAAAATCATGCAATTTTAGTACAAGCAATATAAGGAATTTATCTACAACTTTGGTATTCAACACATTCATAGAAAACATCATTATCACCATTAAATTAAATGCTTAACCAAAACTGTATGTGCAGCCCAAACAACAGAGGCATACTGCATTCATCTACCATTTTGTTGCTACAAACTAACATATTCTTGACATATATGCTACCCCCAAATATCTTGGAATCATATTCAAACAATCATAGCATGTAGGAATAGCAACTAGAAGCATCACATGACAATAAATACATGTATATGCTCACAACATTCATCCTCTACTTTAATAATGCAACATATGTATTATTTTTAGTACTATATGAGAACAACTAGTTTGGGGCTAAGGCTTTTATGAGTGGTAGATGTTATCAAAACATGGCTACTGCACAAAATTCATATGCTTAGGTTTTATAATTTAATTGCTATGAAAAAGACAAATCTTAATTATTAATAAACATATGAGAACAAGATAAATCTAAAGATCATTATTTTCTATAATCATATAGCCATATTAGGGTTTCTCAGGCCACATTATCACCATGCAATGGCAAAGGAACCATATTTCACATTTTTACACCTACATAAAAATAATAACTTATTTAAAATCATTTATCAAGCCATAAACTCGTTAAATCAATAATTCAAACATACTGTATCCAATGACCACGATATTTATACCACAGCACATGCATAGCATCAGTAGCCTACCATAAAAATTTTACAGCAATTGGAGCAGCACAACTTTAGATATGAATTTATTCCTAGAAAACCCTAATTAACATAGATAAATAAAAACAACAAAAACCTTCTACTAACACATATCATGTTATGACTCTACTGCATAGATCTACTCTCAAGGATTCCAAAAAGTATTCATTTGCAATTTTATGATTTTTCTACGATTTATTATGATTTTTCAAAGTTCAGCAATTATTCTAGAAAAGAAAAATGGAAAACAGGAAAAGAAAATAGCTTTGCAACGGAGACTCTACAGATCTCACAAATCATCTAAGCCCATAATTATAAATCCCTTGTCTCTTGGTGTTTTGCATCAGGATGCTGCCACCGAGGTATGGCCACCATGGCTGGAAGAGATCTCATCACACTTTATGAATTGGCCAACCTGAGTAGCTACAGGCATGGAACCCTCCACTAGCATGATCCTAGGCAACTTCCCCTCTCACAAGGCTCACCTGGTGAAGATCCACCAAAAAAAATCCACACACGACTCCATCTCGAAAAAGGCCTCACAGATGAATCCAGCGCGCCACCTCCTTCGACAGAAGCCACCCCTTCTTAGGCAAAGATGGCCAGCACCACCCTAGGTAGCCTCTAGCTCAACATCATGCTCTAGATTCACAAAAGGATCTATAAGTCCCCCCTCGCTTACCCTTTCTCTCACTTAGGAACCACTACGGCATACAGGCACTCTCAGTGAGGAGGAAGAAGAAAAGGCAATAGTTGGAGAATAGGCAAAGGACTATGATGAGAAGCCCTCTCCCTCCCCCTATTTAAAGAGAAAATGTGACAGCTAAAAAGGGGCAAAAGATCAGAGCGAAAAACTCTCTCCCTTCCCCCATTCAATGCGGATGGGAAAGGATGGGACGCACCCTGACCGATGGGATGCACATTGATCGATGGAATGATGCCTGGTCAGATGGAATGATGCCTAGTAAGATGGGACATGGCTTGGGTATGGCCCACCACTACCGCACGCCAGGCACAAAAACCAAAGTGTCACCATGCATAGGCGGCTCTCCACCTCCCTAGGTGGGACTTGGAAAAAACCCAAACAATGGGATCTTCGCCAGGAGAGACCATCGGCTTCCTAGGTCGATCAAATGGGTCAGAAAAACATGTCGAGAGATAGGTAAGAAGCAAAGAGACACCCCATGTAGGCCATGCTGACTCCATCACAAACGACGAGCACGGGTCCTGGTCGGACATTTCTGACTTGAGCTGTTGAAACCCCATCACTTGAATCATCAAGGTAACACTACCGACCCGAGCTATTTCTTTATATAATCATCCATACATTCATACACACATTCATATGCCCATGCCCCTAGATGATTCGAGCCCTGAATTGCTCGGGGGCTCAGGAACTAAAGCATTGCACATGCAGTGAAATGCATCACAACGCTCTGTGTGGCATCTTGAAGCGGCAGTTGCCTCATTTAACATGAGCAATGACTGACCGGGGTTCAAAGGCTAGCCCACGAAGGGCTCGAGGTTGCCCCATGTCAAACAGAGCTAGGGGAGAAAATATAGATGAGCCCCGTGCGGCCCTCACCCAGTCTGCCTCAAAGCAGATAGGGTCATCTCAACCTTCTCTTTCGATCCTAAACCTCTGCTAAGCCCACAGAATCCCCATCGAAGGGATGCCAATAGGCCACCTAGGTTGGTCTCCAAAATGACCTAGGCATCTGCTAGGTTGTAGGTAAAGGAGTAGTGGAATGTCACAAGAGGGCTATGCTGACCCCGTCATGAATGATGGACCCAGATTCCACTCGATCATACCCGTTAGCGAGCTCACCGAGCGCGTCACTCGAGCCCGAGCGATCAAGGCAAGCGACAAAGCTCAGCCCTCTGGTTGTGAGAATCCGAGGGCGGGGTAATGCACACACAAACTCAAACTGACCCCTACTAAGGCCCAACGAGGCTCGAGGGCTCAAGACACTAAAATGCCTAGGTCTACGACCCTGAACTCACCCCATCCCTTGGCTACGCTTTGCCTGCACACCAAACACCTAGGTCTACGACCCTAAACTCACCCCATCCCTCAACTATGCCTCTACTGCACACCAAATGTCTAGGTTTGCGACCCCAAACTCGCCCCATCCCTCGGCTACACCTCGACTGCACACCAAAATGAATGGGTCTATGACCCTAAACTCGCGTCATTAGGATCCATGACTCCGACTCACATGATCCCATGTCATGCACCGATGCTAGGATCCATGAGCTCCATCTCATCCGATCCCTAAACAAACTGCCTTGCCCGATCCCACGGCGCGCACCAATGCCAGGATCCACGAGCTCAACCTCTCCCGATCCCAAAACTAACCGCCTCGGCTGCGCAATGACATCTTGGTTGACAACTCTGTCTCGACTAAAAAACACACACCCATGCCCTGCTGAAAAAACCGCCCAGACAATTCTGCCCGAATCGCCCGGGGGCTCGGGGGCTACACCCGCGGGTGCGCTCGCGCGCACCCACTAATGAAACAAAAACCTCCCCCGCTAGCAACACGAAAAAACCCCTAGACAATTCTGCCTAAATCACTCAGGGGCTACACCCATTGGTGCACTCGCGCACACCCGCCATCAAGACAAAAATCCCCTAGATGATTCTATCCAAATCGCTCGGGGGCTCCTGTTGGGTTTATAAACCCAGGGCCCCTCATGGACCTGACTTCCCAACAGACGCTTGGCCTAGCAGGCAATGTTGCAAACAACATGCAACTCATGGGCCGGCCCAAATACCTAATAGATAGGCTAGAAGGGCGATCCAATCACCGACCAGAAGGCCTGGCCGAGGAGGAACGTGTAACACCCTAGGTGTTTGCCTTCCACATTTGCACTTGCATTTCATGAACATTTCTTCCACTAACTCATCTCGGATTAGGAGCTAATCACTGTCAAACTTCGCTTGTCAGTCGGTGCTATTGAAACCTGAAACGCGAAGTTCAGGCCGGTCATGGCCGACCTGAGGCCAGAAGGTGGCCGCCGCGTGGCCGCCACACGCCCAGCTCACCCTGACCACGCCGCGTGCTGGCCATTTTGAAGTGGAGGATGCCCTGCTACCTTCCGCGTGTGCCCTGCCTCCTCCTTCACTTCTTCTGCTCGCCAGAAGCGCCAAAGCAGAGCCACCGCCCGCCATTGTCCCGCCGAGCAGCTCTGCCGATGCATAGCGCGCTCGCCATTGCCTTCTACCTCGCTCCAGCTAGCCGGAAGCTTTGCATTGCTTAGCTCCATCATTTCCACCAACTTGTTGCATCAAATTGACCTTAGGTGAGGACCCCTGGCCAGTTTCCAATGCCGTAGCCATGGCCATACCTTGTCGGAGTTGCGATTCGTCGTGGCCAGCGCATCACCGCACCGATCCTTCTTCCCTAGCCTTCGTTTCATCTTCTCTAGCATGCATAGTTGCTCTAGTGATGATGTTACCGATGAAGCCGGTCTGGCCGAGCCGAAACACGGCCGCGCACCGCCGCGCCATGGTCGCCACCGATGACCTCCTGTGGCCATGCTCGAGCACTTCACCTCAGCCTATAGCCGTAGCATAGATCGGTCCGCCATGATCCCAGGAAGCCTAAGTGCACCTTAACAGGGCATTTGGCGCCGGAGCTCCGCCGTGCGCCATGGCCAACGCACCTAGGGTTCGGTAGAGGTTGTGTGTAGGACATGGCTAGATGCAGTTCGTCGAGGCGAGCACGCCGGTGCCGTCGGTTTCGCCAGAGGAGTCACCGTCGGTGAGCTTCACCATGTTCAGCGCCGTCGAAGCTGCCTCCCCTATTTTGTCTCACTGACAGGTGGGTCCGGCTGACAACCGGGTCCCATATGTCAGTGACTGCCTGTCCATAGGATAGTTCAAATTTTTAGTTTTGAATGCTGTTTTGTAAATTTTGTAACTCCCAATGTGTAGATCCAATTGGTGTGATTCAAATTTTGTTAGACTCACAGTGAGGTCTGGTATTTAAGAAAAATATGTCTTGAGCACATGATGTAGAAATTTTGGACGAATTAAATAGGAACTTGAAAGGTGTTTTTGAATGCATGCAAACTTGTTTAAATCATATCTTGAGTTTCTGTGATCCAAAAATTGTGAAATTTTGTGGATAAGCTAGTCTTGCTTAGTAGAAGCTCTGGTTAAAATTTGAGAGTCATTGCATGTGTAGTTTTTGAGTTATATATTTTCCTTTTATCATTGATGGATACTTGTATGAATTTTTGTAAAATATCTAGGAATCATATGACCATGAAACTAGGTGGGTAGTATCTTAGTACCTTAAGGATGCTAGGAAGAATATGAAATCTATTGCTTGACACTTTTCACTAAGGTTTCCTAATTATGCCATTTTAAGCCATTATGCCTTAGCATTTTTGTGTAGGTTGTTATACTTACTCAAATGGTGTAAAGTTTTTATGGTAGTCTACTTAGGGCATGTAGTGTCTACTGTAATTTTTGTAGATTTAATGGTGTAGTTTTCATATATGTTTACTATTTCCTCTAATTAATTAATAAATTAAGAAAGGTATTAAAAGAAATGTTTTGGGGATGAACACCCTACTTTCTGGTGTTCATGTGATATGAGTGATATGTAAGTAGAGTTAGTTTTGTCCAATTATGTGTTTACATCATAAGTTATTAATTATTTCGTTTGCATTATGTCCCTCTGGACAGATCTGGGGACTTTAGAAAGTTCCCCATGATATTTTGGTTTTCTGTGGATGTGATGAATACAAGAGTTGTAGATAATTTATGTATCTAGCTCCTATCAAAATTTGAGGTCATTCGGCCCAGTAGTTTAGAAACTACAGCTGTTTAAAGTTAGGTTCCAGTTTGGCCTACTCTCTGCCTTGTGAGGACAGAGTTCTGTTGATCAAAGAATTCGATTTGGTAAAATGTTGAATCATGCTTTGAGGTCTGAAAAAGAATTGTAGACAATTTCATAAGCTTTCCAGATTGTCTTGTTGCATGTCAATTGGATTTATAAATCTCCAGTTATGGCTAGTTTACTGTACCACTACATAGTCTTCATTTTTCTGAAATACAAATGCTTGAGTGTATGCTTGATGCAATGTTCTCATTGATTGTTTAGGGATTAGCCTAACTTGAGAATATGCTTAGGTGCAGGTGCTAGGTCATTAACCGAAGATGAGCAATTATACATTAGGTTGTATAAACTTGGTAAGTGAAAGTGATTTGAATAGGGCTTGAGTTGGAATATGCAAACTACAGCGAACATGTGCATTCCCCGAGCATCCCTGGCATTCGTTCATATGCATCCATGATATTTATCTTGCGCATTCATGCAATAGGTGTGTCAGAGGGAGTGACGTTGCTGGAGTTTGAGGGTGCCAACTAGGAGGAGGAGCCCGAGGTGCAGGAAGCCGATGAAGCAGCCGCCACGGAGGAGTTGCCCGAGTGCCCTGACCACCAGCATTCCTCATTCCTAAAAGGCAAGCCCCAGAGCATATTAAGCCTCCCATGTTTCTATAAATACAATGAATATCTTTTATTGTTGATGATTCATTAAGTATAGGAATTGGTTGGAACCAATTGCTGCATTATATATCCTTCCTTTTCCAGATATCGCACTGGAATCCTATTTAAGTTCAGGACGGGTTAAATGCTTAGCCATGCTTAGTGCGGTAGAAGTCAGGTGATTTCCTATCACCTACGAGCTTTAGGATGAGGTGGATCATGGTTGGCTATATTTGCTATCATAGAAAAGAACCATGTGAATAAGGAATTAAGACCGGGCGGGGTCTTGTGTAGGTTTGAACATAGTGACTCCGTCTGAGTCATTTAAGGACCGATATGTTGTACGTCCTCATGTCATGGTAAACGCAGCCTAACACTTAGCTAGCTGAATAAGTCGTTCCAACCACGAAGCCTAGTAGCTCAGTTCAAGCTAGGGACACGAGCAGGGGTCCACAATCTGGATGGAAGTAAGGATGTGTAGGGAACCATTGGCATAAGCCCAAGGGCGGGTTAAGTCACCGAGCACTCATGGTAGAGTGGTTCTCTAATTTTGCGGACCTGTTCGGACTCGCGACTCCTGAATCATACCAAAGGTGACTTGTTTGTGACCCTGACGGGGGAAGCAGGGTTTGTGTTTAGGAATACCCCTCTAGCTGGATAGGAATCGATTTGAATCGCCGTCTCTCCCAGATAGTGAGAACTTGACTGAGCAGCGGCAACGTAGATTCAATTAATTTAACAATATGGTTAAATGGAAGATGATGATAAGGTTGCCACAATGAATACCTGATCTGGTTATTAATGTTTGCACCCTAATAAAATGATTGCTTAGTACATGTGCTAATATAGATGATAGGTTAATGGCTAAAAGTCACTGCTAGTTCAAGTTAAGAGTTGATCATTATTACTTATGCTTTTCCGCAAAAAGAAAGTGTCAGCCAGATCCACTACATTAAGCTATGCATAATCCTTGGTGTCATTTGTTTTGGTTTTCAATGGGTAAGTCCAGCTGAGTACATTCTCGTACTTAGGGTTTATTCCCTCTTGTTGTAGATGACCTCCTATATCAGAGATTCTGTAAGTATTGTCTCCACCCGGCGGGTGATGAAGACTAGATCATGGGCATGATCTCTATTTCTCTTATCTGAATGCTTTTGTGGGCTGTGATCAATGAACCAGTATGTGTATCTGAACTCAGGTGTGTAAGTTAAAATATTTGCTTTCGCATGTTTTACAAGACTTGTTTTGTAATAACAATGACTCTGTGATGATGTAATCTATTTGCGAACGTCTGTGAAATGTTGTAACGTACGATATGTTATGTTGAATTACTGTGATCTTGGTTGTATGCAAGTTGGTTTGAAATCCTTCGAGATTTCGGTTGACTACCGGGTTTATATGGGCTCAAGTTCGAGAATTTGATTGTTTCGGCGATTGTTTTTTGTACTTATGCTCTTATAAATTGGTCGGTTCTGTAACAGCTGGTATCAGAGCTAGATTCAACATTAAACATGTCTTATGGCTATTTAAAAGAAAAGCTTTTGTTGTAAAAATGGTTTTCCAACTTATAGTTATATATTAGTGTTCAAAAATCCAATTTTTTATGGTATACTGGTGATCACATCCTTTATAGCCCACTTAAGGACTTCTAGGTGGCTTATAAATAATTACTGGTTGCGCATTGTGTAGATGCCTCGTACTCGTTCCATCAGTGCGGGTGATGATGATGATCTTCCACCACCACCACCCACACCAACGGAATTAATAGCAATGCTTGCGGAAGGACAGCGCACTATGGCCGAGGCCCTCCGTACGATTGCGAATCGAGATGGCCGTGGTCCACACTAAGGACCAGAACCAAATCAATACAGTGATTTCAAGGATTTCCTTGACACGAAACCCCCGATCTTCAAGGAGGCTGAGGAGCCTCTACAAGCTAATAAGTGGCTGAATACTCTCGAGCAGAAGTTCCATTTGCTCCGCTTGACTAAGGTGCTAAAGACTAAGTACGCATCTCACCAACTGCATGGGTCAGCTGGCATTTGGTGGAGTCATCATCGGTCCACTATGCCCGCTAATGCCCAAATCACTTAGGATCAGTTCAAGTCTGCTTTTAGGGGAAATTACATTCCTCCTGGTCTCATGGTGATCAAACATATAGAGTTCATGAAGCTAACCCAGGGGAACAAGAGGTTGAATGAATACCTGTAGACTTTCAACAACCTTGCAAGGTATGCTACTGAGTTTGTGGACACCGATGCCAAGAAGATTGCTAGCTTCAAGCGGGGACTTAGCCCCAAATTGATGAAGACCATGGGAAATTGCAAGTGTGCTCATTTTAATGAGTTTGTGAGTGATGCCTTATTGCAAGAGAACAACAATGTTGTGTATGCTGCTTTGAAAAGTCATAAGCGGGCCTATGAGGCGGGCGCCTCACAATCCAAGGCTCTAGTCGCATCGAGGGCTCCATTTCATCCTCCAGCATCAGCCGCCAAGTTTCGCCCACCGCTGAAGAATAATCCCGCCAAGACAGGGTTTCACAAGGCGTTTACTGTTGCTCTTCCCAAGGGCACTACCAGTCAAGGCAGTTCCAGTGTGCCACCAAGCAACATGCCGTGCTAGAATTACAACAAGCCAGGCCACTGGTCGAGGAAGTGTCCTTACCCTAAGAAGAATAATTACCAAGGTGGCCATTAGGGGCAAGTGAATCACACTAATATTACTGAGATTCCTTCAGGAGAGGTAGTGACTGCTGGTAAGTTTCTAATTGATCAACACCTCGTAGTTGTACTATTTGATTCAGGTGCTTCGCATTCCTTTATTAGTCCAGCATTTGCATCCAAGTTTATGCAGAAAACATATACTGTTGAGGGTGAGGGTTATTGTATTAGGGCTACCAGTGGTATTATCCCAACCAAGCTGGTAGTTGGGGACATACAATTTGAGATAGAGGGGCGAAGTTATCAGGTTGATCTGGTAGTTTTACCGGGACTAGGTATCGATGTGATATTAGGAATGAATTGGATGAGCCATCATGGAGTGCTTATTGATACATCGACTAGGGTAGTCATGCTCAGAGATTCCTAGGTAATCAGGAGGGTTTTCTAGTACAGTTACCCTGAGACATCAATCTTTATTGCACAACCAATGCGGTGCAAGCAAAGTCTCTAGCAAATATCCCTATTGTGTGTGACTTTCTGGATGTTTTTCCTGATGATTTGCCTAGATTGCCCCTGGATCAGGAAGTGGAGTTCAAGATAGAGTTGCTTCCTGGCACAGCTCCCATCTCTAGAAGGCCATATAGAATGCCTCCCAATGAACTAGCTGAACTTAAGACCCAGTTGAATGAACTTATAAAGAAAGGCCTTATCCATCCTAGTTCATCTCTGTGGGGGTGCCCAGCTATCTTTGTGAAGAAGAAGGATCAATCTCTACGCATGTGTGTAGATTATAGACACTTGAATGCAGTTACAATCAAGAATAAGTACCCTCTGCCATGCATAGATATCTTATTTGATCAGTTGTCTAAAGCAAAAGTCTTTTCCAAGATTGATTTGAGATCTGGGTATCATCAAATCAAAATTCGGCCTGAGGATGTCCCAAAAACCGCATTCTCTACAAGATATGGTCTATATGAGTACCTAGGTTATGTCTTTTGGATTGACCAATGCTCCCGCACATTTTATGTATCTGATGAATTTAGTGTTTATGCCCGAGTTGGACAAATTTGTGGTGGTATTTATAGATGATATCCTAGTCTATTCTGAGAATGAAGAAAGATCATGTTGAACATTTGCGGGTGGTTCTCACTAGATTGCGGGAACACCAGCTATATGCAAAGTTCAGCAAATGTGAATTTTGGCTTCGTGATGTACCTTTTCTTGGACACGTGTTGTCCGATGGTGGAATTATGGTTGATCCCACCAAGGTGCAAGAAGTGTTGAACTGGAAGGCTCCAATCTTGGTGCACAAGGTTCAGAGTTTTCTGGGGTTGGCTGGCTATTATCATCGCTTCATCCTAGATTTCTCTAAAATAGCCAAGCCTATGACTCGATTGCTACAAAAAGACATGAAGTTTGTCTGGACTCCTAAATGTGATGTGGCTTTCCACACCCTACGAACTCTTCTAACGTTGGCTCCAGTTTTGGCACAATCGGATATCGAGAAACCTTTTGATGTGTTCTGCTGATGCATCAGGTATTGGGTTAGGAGGTGTTCTTATGCAAGAGGGTAGAGTCAATTGCTTATACCTCTCAGCCAACTTCGAAAGCATGAAGTGAATTATCCAACGCATGACTTGGAACTCAGTTGCTGTTGTTCATGCTTTGAAGGCCTAGAGACATTATTTACTTGGCAATGTGTGCAACATCTACACTGATCATAAAAGTCTCAAGTACATCTTCACTCAACCAGAGTTGAATATGCGTCAGAGAAGATGGCTCGAGTTGATCAAGGATTATAACCTCCAAGTGCACTATCACCCTAGGCGAGGCAAACGTCATCACTGGATGCCTTAAGCAGGAAGTCTCATTGCCACTCATTGGTTGAGAGTGATGTCCATTTGTCAAAGCTCCTTCATCCTACAGTCCTTCACAACATCACTATTAGTTGTACTCTACAGGGTCGAATTATCGAGCTACAGAAGATAGATGCCGGTGTGTTTCACATCAAGCGCAAGATGAAAGAGCAAGAAACCAAACATTTTCGAGTAGATGAGGAAGGCGTGTTATGGTTCAAGGATAGGTTGGTGGTTCCAAAGGATAGAGATCTTAGAAATCAAATCATATCTGAAGCCCATTCCTCTAAATTATCTATTCATCCTGGTAGTAGCAAAATGTATCATGATTTGAAGCCTCGATTTTGGTGGACCAAAATGAAGAAAGAGATAGCCGCTTATGTGGCTAGGTGTGACACTTGTTGTCGGTCAAGGCTGTGCACATGAAAGCTAGATTACTTCAGCCACTATCTATCCCATGTTGGAAATGGGAGGAGATCAGTATGGATTTTATTGTTGGACTCCCTACCACTCAGAGGAATTTTAACTCCATTTGGGTGATTGTAGACCGACTGACCAAGTCTGCACACTTCATTCCTATCCGCATAGACTTTTCGTCCAACCGACTACGTAGAGTTGTACTTCAATCAGATAGTCCTGACTTCATGGGATTCCTCGTACTATTGTCTCGGATAGAGGACCACTAGTTCACTGCTTCGCTTTTGGGAGCACTTACACGGATTGTTAGGAACTATGCTAGTAAGAAGTTCTGCCTATCATCCACAAACCAATGGGCAAACTAAACGAGTGAATCAAATCTTAGAAGATATGTTGAGAGCATGTGTCATCTCAGTGAAGAGCTCATGGGAAAAATGGTTGCCCCTATCTGAATTCTCGTAAAATAATAGTTATCAAGAGAGCATCAAGATGGCACCGTTTGAAGCTTTGTATGGCCGGAAGTGTAGAACCCCGTTGACCTGGGTAGAAGCCGGTGAAAGGAGATATTATGGAATTGATTTTGTTCAAGAAGCTGAAGAACAAGTCCGTACTATCCAAACCCACATGGCCGTAGCTCAAGCTCGGCAGAAAAGTTATGCTGATCGACAGTAGAAAACCTATTGAGTTCGAAGTTGGAGACTTCGTTTATTTGAAAGTCTCACCTATGAAGAGTGTCCAACGCTTTGGTGTGAAGCGAAAGCTTGCGCTGAGATATGTTGGTCTGTTTGAAATCATTGGGCAAAGTGGTAAGGTGGCATATAAGATTCAATTACCTCCTGAGATGAGTGCTATCTTCAATGTCTTTCATGTATCCCAATTGAAGAAATGTCTTCGTGTCCCTGAAGAGAGAGTTCCATTGGGGGATATTGAGTTAAAATCAGATTTGACCTTTGAAGAAAAGCCGGTCTGAGTGAATTGACACTCGTGAGCTGAGTGACTCGAAGTCGGGTGGTCAAGTTTTACAAAGTCATGTGGAGTAATCAGGGTAGTGAACGCGATGCAACGTGGGAAAGGGAAGATTATTTGAGGGATGGTTATAAGGAATTCTATCAATAATGGTACGCTTTTCAAATCTCGAGACGAGATTTTCATAAGGGGGAGAGGGCTATAACACCCCAGGTGTTTGCCTTCCACATTTGCACTTGCATTTCATGAACATTTCTTCCACTAACTCATCTCGGATTAGGAGCTAATCACTGTCAAACTTCGCCTGTCAGTCGATACTGTTGAAACCTGAAACGCGAAGTTCAGGCCGGTCATGGCCGACCGAGGCCAGAAGGTGGCCGCCGCGTGGCCACCACGCGCCCGGCTCGCCCTGACCACGCCACGCGCTGGCCATCTTGAAGTGGAGGATGCCCTACTGCCCTCCGCATGCGCTCTGCCTCCTCCTTCACTTCTTCTGCTTGCTAGAAGCGCCGAAGCGGAGCCACCGCCCGCCATTGTCCCGCCAAGCAGCTCCGCCGACACATAGCGCGCTCGCCATTGCCTTCTACCTCGCTCCAGCTAGCCGGAAGCTTTGCATTGCTTAGCTCCATCATCTCCACCAACTTGTTGCGTCAAATCGACCTTAGGTGAGGACCCCTGGCCAGTTTCCGACGCCGTAGCCATGGCCATACCTCGCTGGAGTTGCGATTCGTCGTGGCCAGCGCATCACCGCACCGATCCTTCTTCCCTAGCCTTTGTTTCGTCTTCTCTAGCATGCGTAGTTGCTCTAGTGATGATGTTACCGATGAAGCCGGTCCGACCGAGCCGAAACACGGCCGCACACCGCCATGCCATGGTCACCACCGGTGACCTCCCGTGGCCACGCTCGAGCACTTCACCTCAGCCTATAGTCGTAGCATAGATCGGTCCGCCATGATGATCCCAGGAAGCCTACGTGCACCTTAACAGGGTATTAAAAGAAATGTTTTGGGTATGAACACCCTACTTTCTGGTGTTCATGTGATATGAGTGATATGTGAGTAGAGTTAGTTTTGTCCAATTATGTGTTTACATCATAAGTTATTAATTATTTCGTTTGCATTATGTCCCTCTGGATAGATCTGCGGAGTTTAGAAAGTTCCCCTTGATATTTTGGTTTTCGGTGGATGTGATGAATACAAGAGTTGTAGATAATTTATGTATCTAGCTCCTGCCAAAAGTTGAGGGCATTCGGCCCAGTAGTTTAGAAACTACAGCTGTTTAAAGTTAGGTTCCAGTTTGGCTTACTCTCTGCCTTGTGAGGATAGAGTTCTGTTGATCAAAGAATTCGATTTGGTAAAATGTTGAATCACGCTTTGAGGTCTGAAAATGAATTGTAGACAATTTCATAAGCTTTCCAGATTGTCTTGTTGCATGTCAATTGGATTTATAAATCTCCAGTTATGGCTAGTTTACTGTACCGCTACATAGTCTTCATTTTTCAGAAATACAAATGCTTGAGTGTATGCTTGATGCAATGTTCTCGTTGATTGTTTAGGGGTTAGCCTAACTTGAGAATATGCTTAGGTGCAGGTCTAGGTCATTAACTGAAGATGAGCAATTATACATTAGGTTGTATAAACTTGGTAAGTGAAAGTGATTTGAATAGGGCTTCAGTTGGAATATGCAAACTACAGCGAACATGTGCATTCCCCGAGCATCCCTGACATTCGTTCATATGCATCCATGATATTTATCTTGCGCATTCATGCAATAGGTGTGCCGGAGGGAGTGACGTTGCTGGAGTTCGAGGGAGCCAACCAGGAGAAGGAGCCCGAGGTGCAGGAAGCCAACGAAGCAGCCGCCGCGGAGGAGTTGCCCGAGTGCCCTGACCACCAGCCTTCCTCGTTCCTGAAAGGCAAGCCCCGAAGCATATTAAGCCTCCCATGTTTTTACAAATACAATGAGTATCTTTTATTGTTGATGATGCATTAAGTATAGGAATTGGTTGGAACCAATTGCTGCATTATATATCCTTCCTTGTCCAGATATCGCACTAAAATCCTATTTAAGTTTAGGACAGGTTAAATGCTTAGCCATGCTTAGTGCGGTAGAAGTCAAGTGATTTCCTGTCACCTACGAGCTTTAGGATGAGGCGGATCACGGTTGGCTATATTTGCTATCGTGGAAAAGAACCATGTGAATAAGGAATTAAGACCGGGCGGGGTCTTGTGTAGGTTTGAACATAGTGACTCCGTCTGAGTCGTTTAAGGACCGATACGCTGTACATCCTCATGTCATGTTGAATGCAGCCTAACACTTAGCTGGTCGGATAAGTCATTCCAACCGCGAAGCCTAGTAGCTCGGTTCAGGCCTAGGACGCGAGCAGGGGTCCACAATCTGGATGGAAGTAAGGACGTGCAGGGAACCATTGGCGTAAGCCCAAGGGCGGGTTAAGTCACTGAGCACTCATGGCAGAGTGGTTCTCTGATTTTGCATCACTATTCGGACTCGCGACTCCTGAATCGTACCAAAGGTGACTTGTTTGTGACCCTGATGGGGGAAGTAGGGTTTGTGTTTAGGAATACCCCTCCAGCTGGATAGGAATCGATTTGAATCGTCGTCTCTCCTGGATAGTGAGAACTTGACTGAGTAGCAGCAACGTAGATTCAATTAATTTAACGATATGGTTAAATGGAAGATGATGATAAGGTTGCCACAATGAATACCTGATATGGTTATTAATGTTTGCACCCTAATAAAATGATTGCTTAGTACAGGTGCTAATATAGATGACAGGTTAATGGCTAAAAGTCACTGCTAGTTCAGGTTAAGAGTTGATCATTATTACTTATGCTTTTCCGCAAAAAGAAAGTGTCAGCCAGATCCACTACATTAAGCTATGCATAATCCTTGGTGTCATTTGTTTTGGTTTTCGACGGGTAAGTCTAGCTGAGTACATTCCCGTACTCAGGGTTTATTCCCTCTTATTGCAGATGACCTCCTATATCAGGGATTCTATAAGTATTGTCTCCACCTAGTGGGTGATGAAGACTAGATCATGGGCATGATCTCTATTTCTCTTATCTGAATGCTTTTGTGGGTTGTGATCAGTGAACCAGTATGTGTATCTGAACTCGGATGTGTAAGTTAAACTATTTGCTTCCGCTTGTTTTACAAGACTTGTTTTGTAATAACGATGACTCTGTGATGATGTAATCTATTTGCGAACGTCTGTGAAATGTTGTAACATATGATATGTTATGTTGAATTACTGTGATCTTGGTTGTATGCAAGTTGGTTTGAAATCCTTCGAGATTTTGGTTGACTACCGGGTTTATATGGGCTCAAGTTTGAGAATTTGATCGTTTCAGCGATTGTTTTTTGTACTTGTGCTCTTATAAATTGGTCGGTTCTATGACAGAACGGAGCCCATTTCTGACTCCAGCCCACCTCTCTGACACGCTATTCATGTTCTTTGTTATAATGTTCATCGTCTACTTTGGTTATATGCTTAGTATAGCTAGTTTATCATTATATCCATGCATAAGTTCGTATAGCACTCGCTCCACTATGCACGGGGTGAGTGGTTGACATTGTGTAAGCACGGTGCTTATATAATGTTTATCTACTGATACACCCTATATTCTAGGGTCATGTGGTAGGTCGCAGATGTGACACTCTCATTGAGTCCTTTGTAGTCCACTCCCCGAATATAGGTGTATGTAGGGTCCAGTTACGAAGGAAGAGCAAGCTATGTTCTTAATCTTCCTTTTGTAATATCCCTTATGTGTAGATATGAGGATGATCTTAGCAATGACTACTAGGTATAATTGCACTAATCAATGTACGCTTTGACTTGTAATTAAGAATAACTTAGGAATTATTCCTCTAATATTCTACCTAACCATGCTAATGCCATAGGAAAGGAGTACTCTGAATGATTTATCATTATCATTGATCAATACTAATCATATATATATCTTATCCTATGACTTACCCCTATTATGAGTAGAACATTGGTTATGATTTATTTCTCCTTCAGTAGTATAAGTTATCAATACATGTCCATGCTAGACCTTCCCTGTGGTAAAAATATAAATAGTGATACCTAGAATACTCTCAGGTAAAGTGCTATAATGGTATATTATCTGTGCGCCTACAGATTCTTTTCATTCATATATTTATATATTCTTTCTAGTCACATAAAATGATAAAGACCTACTTAGTATTATTCTAGTAGTAATGTTGTGTAGTACAAACAAGCATCTTTGACATCATCATTAGGGATGACAACCTAGTAAAGTAATGTTAGAAGATATAGGTTTGTAATAGGTGGCTACTTAAAACAAGTGACACCTTAATAAATACCAACAATGGTTTCATAGGTTCTGATCGTTTGCACTCCCTCAGTTTTGTTTGAAACTACTCGTATTTGTAGCACAGCCGATCAGGCAAAAGTTCTACTCATAGCTGTACAAGAGTTACATGTCTGGCCCATTCAAATTTACACTGCTCGGACTATCAGGTGAGCATACAGTTTATAAGAAATAGGTAAATGTCATTTCATCGAATATACTAGAGGGACATGGTCTAGGGAAAAGTTGTGATCGTTTGTTGTAGAGTACACATCCATGGTATGGTAACTAGTTGCCATCTGTAAGCATGATTTCGGTTAGAATAAATGTCAATCAATATCCTCAAACCAGCATGGAACACAATAATAAATTCATACAAATAGTACTATTTGATATGAAGCACGTTACCTTTATCTAGATCCTCAAACCAGCATGGAACGCGGTTGAGAAAATGCAAATGGGTGAGGGAAGGGGGGAGCTAGAAGGTAGGCGATTGATGCAATCCTATCGAATGAGGGAAGGGGGATGCTCCTTTCATAAAGACCTTGCATAACTGACAAGAGTGAAGCGAATGCGGTAGGAAAGTTGGACACAAGAAGTGGATCAAAAAAAGTGTTTTTGATCACCATGACACGCTTGATACTTGAATGCCTGGTTTGGTTATGATAGGTCTTTTCTATACTTATTTGATGCCAATCCAAGCAGTCACAGTAGTCGAGGGGCAGACTGATTGCTACAACACTTTATACTATCGTATGAGATCAAATACACAGCAGGTGGACTTTCTTGCATTCACAGTAAAAGTCAACAACTATGGCTCATCCATTTAGCATTAGATCGAGCCAAGACTTGTCTAGATGAACTCCTCACTACATGGTTCTTTCAAGTTCAACAAATTTTATTAAACAAAATTTCAACCTCTATACAACCACGTCCTCTAATCAGAAAGGGTGAACACTGTTAGTATATTATAGATCAGAAAGAGAACCAGAAAGAAGTCTGGAGGCAAATGCAACCAATAGGGGCTAGAAACTAGTTACCAAATGTCCAAAGGACCTAAGCTATAGCACGCTCAATAGAGTTTAACCGAACTAATACAAAGTTTAGCAAAAGTTAACACAAACATGCATGCAAATAATTAAGACTCCACATATGCTCATCCCACGAACCAAACCTAGTCATGACTTGTACTATAGATACATCCCACACAAATCAATGGTCAAGGTAGGCATACAGGATCTTGTCCACATTCACATTCGCTAAGACAACGTTGGTGGCCAGCTCAATGCACTCAAATAGATAATCCATATAATCTTCGTCATCTGGTGGTGGTGGAAAAGCCTGCTGCTCCACCAGGACTTTCACCGCTGTGCCAAACTAAAGTTGGGTAGCGACCAACATCGTGGCAGCCCCTTGACGGATGGTTTCGAACACCATAGCCTGAATGTGGGCTGATAGGGCTTAGAGGCGCTCCTCTAGTACAGTGGCTAGATCATCCACTGTCTACACGGGGAAGGCAGCGTCACAGGTGGCAGTAACATCGACAAGCAGGTTCTAGACCTCCACCTCAACTGCTGCCTTCTCGCCTCATGCCTGGGTGGCTTCTTGTTGGGTGATGCGAAGCATGGCGCATGCAGCCTTCAGCTCATCGCATAGCTTGTTGGCATCTAGATTGGCCCCTAAGTACAATTCTATGGCCTTGTGGTAAGACTCCTTTAACTTAAAGTATTCTTCATCGTCTGACGATTTAGCACCAAAGACTGTCCGAGGTCTGACGGGATTAGTGATGGTGTGCATTGATGGGACATCTCTCTGCACAATGCAAGCCAAGTTCAAGCCAATAGGATAAGGGGGAGAGCGATCTGAATAAGAAGGCAAATGACTCAAGGGACTATCTGGTTCAGCAGGGGATGAAATCATCACTGGTGGCTATTCCCACTAGGGGATGGTTCCTAGGGCCACTTTTCGAGCATGACTACGAACGAAGAACCTAGCTCTAGAGCCAACTTTCCTTGGGATGCCATCACGCACATGTCCACTTGTTGAGAGAGTAGGCAATTTCCAAATACTAGTTAAATTAAGCAGGACGAACATAAATACTAGTGTGAGCATTGCTTGCATACTCTAGTTAATTTAATGAAGAGAAACAACATGAATAGCAGCACACAAAAAAATCACTTCATCAGTAGGAACTAGGGGCGGGTGTGAGACCATGCCAATGAGAGGTCCATCTATTGGTGGAGGATGATTGGCACTGAAGGCCTCCGGGGACTCCCCCTGGCCACGATCCAGTGTGTACTCTCCCATAACCTTCATCACCCGTTGGTCTAGGTCATCCTCATAGATGGTGACCCTCGACTCGATTGTAGGGTCCGTCGAGCCTCAGAACTCCCACTAGGGGTGGTGCCTCATCTTCAAGAAGAGGACCCGATGGTCGATAAAGGTATGAATCACCCTTGTCCCCATCAGGCCCCTAGCCCTTCAGGTCCATGATTGCATCCAACAAGTAGGGCACATCCTACAGTGTCCTCCTAGGGTGATAGTTCCTCCGACGACTCCACGAGGTCACCACTGTAGCCGGTCAGGAGAATAAGATGTTAGTGGTGGCCTCCAATTGCAGACATAGAGCCACAACTTTTGCCACCCCAAGTCCACAAAAGGGTAGCGATCAAGGCTTAGGTACCTATCCTACATTTTGGGTTGAAGTTGGATCAAGGCGCCCCCATCTGAGGAAGATGGACCCCCGAACGCTGAGCGAACCACCTAGAATAAAGACCACTATAGCTCATAGTGGGCACGGACTCCTAGGATGCCCTTGCATAGCATGATGAAGACGGAGAGCTAGAGGATCCCCTATGTGGTCAAGTTGTGGAGGCGGAGCCCATAGTAGTATAGCACCCACTAGGGTAAGGGGTACGCCAGCACCCCAAACCCAAAAGAGTGGAAATGGGCAAAAGCGACAACCTCATTCTCCCCCAGCCTTGGCTCCACTTTGGTTCTCGATGGGACTCTCTACCCGATCATGTCGGCAGCCTCCAAGATCATCGCATTCAGTCGCAGCTCATGGAATGCCTTATAGTCGATGGATGACTTCATCCACTGTGTGGTCATGGTCCTCGCATGAGCATCAGTGGCACAAAGGGCATAGTAGGGTGGAGGTCAAAAGCTTTAGGATGGAAGGAGGAGATATAGGGATGGAAGGTAGATGATTGTAGAAGGCAGTAGATAACCTTTCCTCTCACACCCTTGTGTCTTCTATAGTTTGGGGGCCATGGAACTATCCCATGCCCCACAACCACTAACACATTTGCGTGGGAGTGGTGGTTTGGCTTTGCCCCATCACATCAATGTGATGGGTCATGAGGCGACATCCCTGCTAGAACTTCCTGCTAATGCCACCCACGTGCGCATGCCTATGCGGGAATCTAGGAGCCTACAAGACAAAAATGGATGCCGCACATCATTCATCAATACTATCTAGGTAGTCACGATTTCAAACCGTCGGACCTTGTGTGATAAACCTTATCGCTCCACTATGCATCCATCCTTTGCTGGCTGCGATCAGCCCAAATCTGAATTCAACTACTCCCTCAATCCCAAATCGATGAGTCAAAATTGTCAAATTTGACAAAATAAAAAAACTCAATGTAATAAGAATCAACCGAAGTATATGAAGTATGAAAGAAATAAATGAAGATAAATATAGTTGGACCAACATAAAAACTTCATTCTATTATATACAAAAGTACATTATGTAGTATTTCTCTAATCTCTAATGTCTAAAAGAACTCATCTCCCCAAGGGGACTCATGTTAGACGGTTGACAAATTGCATTCAGTTGATCAACATGAGTGAAGATGATAGAGTATCCTCCCACAAACATAGTAACACTACCAAGTCTTTTCATTTGCTCAAAATTCCTAACACTGACGAAAGTCTCATCACTATCATAGTCTTCGACTACTATAACAAAGAAATTTTTACTAAGCATATAACGAACTGTAGCTTCAACAATGATCTGTCAGGGCTGTTGATGAACATGATGTCCCATCTCCAAGCAACAAGCACCCCTTGTATGATACCTGGTGACACTCCTAGCTTCCAAAGTGCAAGCTTGCTGATGGAGTAAACATGGTGTTGTTGTACGACGACATCTCTCTGTGTACATACAGACCAAAAAAACACAAGGAAAAAATCATTAGAAAAACCACATATGAAACACTACACCTTGAATAAGCAAGAACTAGCACAAAGCAACAAAATATTGCCTAGGTCATATCTTAGCCTCAATTGAGACCCTGACTAGAATAAAATGACAAATAAACTGAAACTCACCTCAACAAGGACAATCATTATTGTTCTATGGGCAACAACTGCTAATGAAGTTGTCACATTGCCTCCTTTCCTTGGCTAGCAACTTGTAAGTGAAAAGTAAAAGAGACCAGGAAGGATATTTATACTCGACGTAGATGCTAACAAACGTTAGAAGAAATGAGTCCTCGTAGCATTACTAATTACAAATAAAATAGATTTAGAATATGAGCAGTCAGAGTAGTAGTTGAGGGGTTGGCGCATTTTCCAGCTCTGATTATGAGAAAGTTTGGGGCATTAAATACAAAGAGCTGCAGACTTTCTCGTTGTTAGAGTAGGAAAACACGTCAACCCTTCGATTCCTACACTGGTGATTCAAGCAGTAATAGCGACGAGCAATGGGAACATACTTGAGTGATGGCATGTACAACATCGACTATGACTCCAGTGAGGAGGATGATCCAGAGTACTGTGACTCATCCAGCGATGAGTTTGGTGAGTCGACAAATCGCTAGAGCACTAGCAAGGAGGAGGATGCTTTTTTATGGAGGGTTATCCATACCTGGGCCTGCCTTCCCCTTGCTTCCAAATTATAGGCCTTAGTTCAAATAGCCATAGATGCAGTCACACAAATAAAAAAAATAATTGGCAGATACAACGCAACAAGCTATAGCGAGTAGGTTTATTTTTTTCTTTTTTTGTATTTTTTAGGTGTCAAATTCATGCATCTTTTAATTATTTATTTATTATCATCCTCTTTTAGTTTTATGTTTATTTATATTATTATGAAAAACCCAAAAAGGCAACAACTAACTCATCAGATATATAAACAGGTGCACAGGAGAAAAAAATGAAAAGATGGATATTAGGTAAGTAGCATTTTGTTGTAATCATTTCCTATGAAAACACAGAGTAAATTCCGGTCTCTACTGAGCACCGCACCGAGCAGTCCCGCCAACATGCCCTAAAAATTTGATTTCACACCGCACCGAGTAGTCCTGCCAACATGCCCTAAAAATTTGATTTCACACCACGCCGAGTAGTCCCGCCAGCACGCATCAAAAATTAGATGTATTTCTTTTGCCCTCTGTGTAAAAAATTGGTTTACCACGCCATCGATTTTAGACAAGGGCATTTGTGGTAATGTGATAGGCCACATAAAAGTGCAAAGAGTCGCTGTCTCTGCCTCCATCTCTATTCTCTAGACACACCGTCGCTCCTCTAGCTCCAAATCCTAGTCCCATGGCTTCCCTCTCCATTCTCCAGCTGCCCCCTCTGCCATCCCACTCTAGACCCTAGGCGCCATCTGCACAGCAGCTCGACTCACTCTCCACTCTCTAGCCACACCCTCTCTCATACATTTTTGAACCCTAGCCTTGATGATGGTACAAGCTAGATCCAAATCCCCTACCTCAGCACCTGCCACGACCAACCAGATCTGAACCCTAGCCAGAGCTAGATCTGTTACCCCTTCAACAATGTCGGCCACACTAGCTCTATGACCACGATGACAAGACTGGATCTGAACACAGACGTGGAGGAAGAGGCACCTAGATTCCTTTTATGATGTGTGCTCTATTGTAGAGGCTAAACCAAGGATATGTAGATAGCGATGTAGTTACATATTTTCTATAGTTGAGTGTAGCTGGCATGTGCTTTATTGGATTAATGACTTCTGTATAAGTTGTAGTTACTAGTTAGGCACTTATTTGCAAACTCTTGATCTATTATGTTTACATTCCGTAGAAGCTTTAGTTAATAAATACCTTTGTAATCTAGTAAGATGAAAGAACATGGAATATGTGTGGGCCCAAAACCTATGTCTCCAAAGGCAAAAAAGTCAAGCACAAAGGGTAGACATGGTGAAGATTTGGAATATATCCCTAAACTAGGGGAGGTAGTTGAGGGATTTGATGTTATAGATGAAGCAGATTCAGATTTAGAAGATGAGCTAGAACCCCTAGCAATTGAGGTGCTTGTTCTATATTGTATTTAGTACGAAGGGGGTAGGTAGCAATGCAATGCTTTACTATTTGGATAGCAATGCAATATGTACATGCTTGCTGCTTAAGTTTATATCTCCAATTTTAGTGTCTGGGTTGAAGGAGCCATAGAGGAGGCTTTGCCAGCTGGACAAAAGGTAGTGCTGCCATGAGTCCTACTCAAAGGCACTCCAAGTGATTGAATTCAACACATGACAAGCAGAGTTTGCTCATTGAGTTCATACTCGAAAGGCTGCCTTTGGAAAAAGGGTGGAGGTTAGGTGAACATAATTCTACATCACCAGTAGACACCTGTGCCTAGGGATCAATTCAAACATCATGAATTGACTAGAGACATTGGTCAGGACAGCACCCTACCTAGACCTATGAGAGATTGCCCATGACTAGATGATGATAGCCATGCCGAAGAGGAGCCCTCTGAAGCTACCTAGCCCTATGAGAGACTATGCACTGGCCAGATGATGATAGCCATGCCAAAGAGGAGCCCTCTAAGCTACCTAGCCCTATGAGAGACTACCCATTGTCCAAATGATGATAGCCATGTTGAAGAGGAGCCCTCTGAGCAAACTCCCATCTCCACCCACCCACAGAACAATGAAGGTTGCCTAGGTTGGTATAACCTTATAGATGTCTATCAATCAATTTGCACTAGACATTTGATATCCATATTACTTTTCTAATAATCTAAATGTATGAAAACTTTGTAGTACCATTGCCAAGAAGTGAGAGGAAGTCGAGGCCTCAAACTCGTGTAATTTTGCTTGACAAAATGAGCAAATTAATGGGAGGATTGAGGATGCCCATCTCTATTGTCGAGGGGAGCATAAGGCCACATGATCCAGTGTAAGCTGCTAAGTTTGCCTTAGAGGCAGGTGTAGTAGTCAGGCATTAAATACCAATTTTGATGCATTGGAAACATTACAAGAAGCCCTCTGATGTTGTCCATTACAAAAATTATGGAGAGGCTAACTGTATGTATGGGTATCCTCTCTTGACATTCAACTCTGCTTTGAGCAACTTTAATGAATTTAGTTTTCATTCACACTACTACGTGCATTCAAGGCTGGACATTGACAAGGCTCACCCACCAACACAAGAAGCTTGTAGGAGTGTATTATAGTCTGGGGTATGACAGGCATGCTACAGGTTGAAGCAAACCTACTTCAATGGTGTCCCTGCTGATTAGATCTGTACTGACCTCTCCTATCCTGTCCATGAGCAATGCACAGTGGTGTGAACTTGTCGAGACTTGGTCTAGTGCTAAGAACAAGGTGTGTGTGAACCCATCAATTTCCTAGTCTAGTCTTATGCTATAGTCTAACACAAATAAAGCTATAGGAAATATCTAAGATGAACAAGCGAAACCAGTGCAAATGTGAAGTACCACTAGTCTACATGATCTCACTCCTATGTTGTCTAGCTATAAACATTTGTAAGTGATGGTTGTGTTTTATTGTTACTCTTGTATTTGTATAAATATAAATAGAAACTCATGTGTAATGTGAACAGAAGGAGAATAAGAGGAAGGCCATAGAACATAATCAAGGACTTGATGAACAACAAGATGATCTAGGACTTGAACAACATGGTTGACCTAATGAAGATGTTAATGCTATGGAAGTCATCAAGGACTTTCGTACTAGTATGAAAAAAGGCCTGAGCGATGCTGCAAGAGCAGCTGTTGTAAGTACATTCATTTGCTTTCCTTTAAATCTACTAAACTCATTGCCATAAAAGAAGGAAACATAGTAGGTGCCTAATGTGGCAACATCATTTAATTTTGTAGTTGTAATTTTATACCAATTAATATGGTACCTGTACATTGTGCTTATGTAATCTCTATTGATAGTAGGCTACAAAAGACCTATGCATTGTGCTTATGTAATCTCTATTAGCAGTAGGCTAAGGAAGTCATATGCATTACTTGTTATGAATTAATCCCTTAGGGTTTTTAATTGAAGTCCTCTTCCACTATCTATAACCTAATGTTTTACTGATTGAATTTTGTAGTAAGCTATGGAAGCTATGCAAGTAGAACCTGTTGTTGATGGGTAGCAACCAATGACTAGTGATGATATTGTTTCCAAGGTCCTCTACCTCTACCAGGGCAAGCCTCCCTCCTAGGCAAGCAGGAAAAACCTTTTTTTGAAGAATGGTGGTATCCTAAGAAGCTCCACCAGAGCAGAGACATTGATAGATATGACAATTTGGGAGCAGCTTGCTGGTGAACAAGAAAGTGCCATAGTCCTCATCAAACTAGTGAATGAACTGAAGAGGAAGACAGAAGAGTCTAAAAGGGAGTTTGAGGAATTCAAGAAACGACAATAGGAGGAGTATAATAGGCTCTATGAGAAAGTCATTCGCTTAAGCTCTCCTGGCAATTAACTCTTAGTCTTCAACTCCTATGGCTTGATGTGATGAACATTTGTGGTCTATTGTGTGGACTCATATGATGATTTGTTGTGGTGATACTCTGTCAGTGCCTTGTTGCTGATGTGTGAAGTGTTAATTGTTGGTATTTGATTACCAGCTTGAATAATTATGTTGTCAATCTATGTAGTAGTAACAATCTCAAATTACTTTTCTGATTTAATTAGTCCTGCACGTGATAGAACCAGTATAGACCACGTGATCAAATAAAAATGCGATACATGGTCCAACCAGTGCATGACACGTTGGCTATTAAAAATCCAACACATGAAAGGAAATCGTCAAGCCATGAACAACATCATGATAGATGGTCAAATAAGAAACAGACACATGGACCAATAACAATACGACACATGGTCTAACGAAGAAGTGACATGTGATCCAATGGCAACATGACACGTGTGCTAGTAGAAACTGACATGTGGAACAATAGGGAACTGACACATGGTCCACTAAGAACCTAAAACATGCAAGAACCAGAGATGGCCATGTTGTGCAATAAGGTGACATATACCTGAACCATCTAAAATGCAACCGGCTATAGCATGTACACATGGAAAGCATCTCTAATGGAAGCACCCACCAGCAGTGGCAACCCCCCTACCACACATGCCAAAACAGTTCTATGATGTTCTATTTTTCATCATAGATCAAGCCACTTCTATGACTAGAACTGCCCAATTTATACAAGATCAAGTACGGTTGTCCCTGTTTAACACATTGACGCGCGCATACTTTCACTTATATAAACCCGGTAGTCCACCGAGTGCCATGAAGGACCTCAGTAAATCAACATTATAACCAAGATCGCATGATTAAGCAAATACACATAATATACACAAAGTTGTAGCGGAAATAATGTTTACAATGGGTTCACAAATAATAATACAAGTTTGGGTTTCAAAACCGATTAGTGCACACTTTCATAGAATGAGGCTTGGCCTGAGTTGAGCTACTCGGCTTCACGGTCGGAATGAGTTATCCATCTAGCTAAGTGAGAGGCATGCGTTCAATTTCAACAGAAGTTCCAACAATGGTACGGTCCTTAATCGGCACAGACAGAATTACATGAGTCAACCTATGCGTAGACTCCGTTCGGACCTCTAGTTACATTACCCCATGGTTCTTTTCCATGATAGCAAATATAGCCAACCGTGCTCTGGTATTCACCTATATTTTGTTGGTGGTAGGAAATCACCCTAACTTCTACTAGTCTAAGCATAGCTAAGCATATATTCGATCCTAGACCTACATAGGGTTCAAGGTACATTTCTAGACAAGGTAGTTCTATGCATCAAGTGTTTCCAATCAACTCCTATAACCTAATGCATCAAACATAAAAGACTCAAGTGATATTTGTAAAAACATAGGAGGCTTAGAATGCATTGGGGCTTGCCTATATCCAACACTAGGTTAGTGTTTATTATATGACACTCGCTTGGCGAGCATCTCCCATCTCGGCACTTGCTAAGTCCTTCTATCTTCTAGATGGATTCACCAAACTGCATCTTCGGGTTTGGCTCCAACATCATGTCCTTCACATGGTCCATCTAGCATACCTAGATGAGATACAACAATGCAAGTGCATGAATGCGAAGAATGGCAATATGAGAACCCTCACATAAAAGTATTCAAGATGAGCACAAGGTTACATCGAACATATATAAGCACTCCATGTTACTTAATTAAGCATCACACAATCTATCATGCTAGGATAGCAAGGAAGGCAGCACCAAGCATAACACATGTTTCACAAGGTTTTAGGTATATTAATTTAACACCATCACAAGCATGAGCCACACTTAGCAACACACAAAACAAAGCAAGGTTAAGCAAACAATTTTAGGTATAAATACAGATTCTGAATAGTAGCATCATAGTCACTTGTTTTAACCATACCTAGAGTTCTAGTCATGCAAAAAGTGTCATATTAGACTTTTGGGAAAGCTAATAAAATTATCTAAAACTTTGTTATTAACACCAAAAGTTGATTCAACAAATAACAAGGTCAAAATACATCATGAAGCAGAGCTTGTACAACTAAGGATAGAAAACTAATAGTAACTTCAGAAATGCATATCTCAAGTTATATTCATCCAACAAGCATGATCCTTAACTTTATAGAAATCTTATTAAGTTATCTATAACTTTCTTATTATCATCTTAAGATGATTCTATAGCTAACAAGGTTAAACAAACCAATGAAGACATCTCTGTCCAGATTTGGATAGAATCTGACATTCTCCTTTGAACATCAATAACTAGAGTTCTAGACCACCAAAAGCAGTGATATTAGACATTTTAGAATGCTTAGGAAAATCAATACAACTCTCCTATCATCATCAATACATGATTCCATGTTTATATAAGCCAAACAATACACTCATTCAGATCTGTTCAGAGCACATGCAAAAGCTGACAGCAAAATGTAAAATCTATAACGCCTAAACCAGTAGAGCTAAAATCATGAAATTTTAGTACAAGCAATATAAGGAATTTATCTACAACTTTGGTATTCAACACATTCACAGAAAACATCATTATCACCATGAAATTAAATTCTTAACCAAAACTGTATGTGCAGCCCAAACAATAGAGGCATACTGCATTCATCTACCATTTAGTTGCTACAAACTAACATATTGTTGACATATATGCTACCCCAAACATCTTGTAATCATATTCAAACAATCATAGCATGTAGGAATAGCAACTAGAAGAATCACATGACAATAAATACATGTATATGCTCACAACATTCATCCTCTACTTTAATAATGCAACATATGTATTATTTTTAGTACTATATGAGAACAACTAGTTTGGGGCTAACAATTTTATGAGTGATAGATGTTATCAAAACATTGCTACTGCTCAAATTTCATATGCCCAAGTTTTATAATTTAATTGCTATGAAACAGACAAATCTTAATTATTAATAAACATGTGAGAACAAGATAAATCTAAAGATCAGTATTTTCTATAATCATGTAGCCATATTAGGGTTTCTCAGGTCACATTATCACCTTGAAAGGGCAAAGGAACCACATTTCACATTTTTACACCAACATAAAAATTATAACTTATTTAAAACCATTTATCAAGAAATAAAAAAGTTAAATCAATAACTCAAACATACTGCATCTAATGATGATGATTTTTTTAACACAGCACACACATAGCATCAGTAGCCTACCATAAAAATTTCACTATAATTGAAGCAACACAACTTTAGATATGAATTTATTCCTAGAAAACCCTAATTAGTATAGATAAATGAAAACATAAAAAACCTTCTATGAACACATATTATATTATGACTCTACTTCATAGATCTACTCTCAAGGATTCCAAAAAGTTTTCATTTGCTATTTTACGATTTTTCTATGATTTATTATGATTTTTCAAAGTTCAGCAATTATTCTAGAAAAGAAAAATGGAAAATAGGAAAAGAAAATAGCTTTGCAATGGAGACCCTGCAGATATCACAAAATCATCTAAGCCCACAATTGTAAATCCCTTGTCTCTAGGCATTTTGCATTAGGACCGAGAGAAGAGTTTCTATTTATGTTTTACCCCATCTTCTTCCTCATCGTGGCTAAGAACAGAGGACGGAGGAGACGACTGGTTTGCAGCTCACCGGCGTCAAGGAGGGGCGGCCCTGGGGCTTGGCTATGGACAGCCATGGTCGTGCCTAGCTCAGGCTTGGCCAGCTATAAACAGCAGCGCCCCGATCGTGGCAGTAGGCGGTAGGAAGTGGCGCAGGTCTCGGGCTCCCAGCCTAGTTTGGCCCGGTGAGGAGGCGCGCGAGAGCGAGGAGATGGTGGCGGAGCAGGTTGTGGCAGCGGTGCTGTAGTGGATGAGTGGGTGGAGGATAGCAGAGAGTAGCGGTGGCATAACTCGACAGTGGCCAGCCATGGTGAGCAAAACAGCGAGGAGAAAGAGAGACCGAGTAGAGATGGTGAGGGCGCGAGCGAGAGGAGCGCTTGGGCCTTCATTTTCAGGAATGTGAGGGTGAGGTTGCAAGCACGGGGACAAGGAGAGGGCCACACGGCACTGAAATCCTATGGTCGGTCGGCCACTGCATCTTCCTGATTCCAAAATATAATACCACCCCAAAAGTACGACTGAAACATCAATCTTCCTCCTCTCGTAACTCCTAATCCGTTTAGATTTGGAACAAGTTGTAGTAACCAAAGTTATAGAGCTACGCGAGATCTTCAACTTTGCTTAAAGTGTCAAAGTCTAGTTTGGCATGGTTTGAGAGATACAAGGTTCCAAATTGGGGTACTAGAAACTTGAAAACTAAATTCAGTTTCAAGTCGGCTGAAACCTCCAACTTCTCCCCTCTTTATGTCCCAAACCATTTGATGATTCAATCAACCAATTTCTCCTTGTTGTAGTGCTACATGAGTACTACACTTTTGCTAAAAGGAGCTTGGCCAAACTCGAATTGGTTTGCAAGTTACCAACTCACAAACAAGCCTACATGGAAACTGAAAACAACCATTCAGTCCATTGAGGACTTAGCAAATTTTTCAAGCTCCAAAGCGCAATGAATTCCATCTTGAGGGCTCTGTTAGACTAAGTTAGAGACTGAACTAGGTCTTGACATTTAAACAAAGTTTGTTGCACTCAAACTGAACTACAACTTTTATTTAAGGTGAAACTCCATGCAAGCAATCTAAGAGATAGGTCAACATAGGTCAAACTCACATCACGATAAAGCTTGAGTTATCCTTTTTGATCCATTGAAGCATTTTCTGGCCATTTTCTCAACATGAACCCTTCATAGATTTTGTTGTTGAGTCCAATTAGAGTCATTTGGGCATGGTAGCAAGGTTTGGTAGACATTCCATGTTCCCATTCACTGGTTGAAAGCAATTCAAGAAAGATTATAACTTATCATTTCATGTGACTTCTTAGCTCCAAACTTCATGAAACTTATCCAATAGTCAATGTAGATCAAAATAGATGTGAGGCACATGAAAAGGGGCACCTTCCGCATTACTCAAGACTACATTTGAAAAGGGTCAACATGTAAGCAAGGTGTATTGTCCAAGTTCAAGTTGGGACTCAATTTCATAGATTTGATCTCAACACTTCCATCACCATTTTAGACATAAGGACCTAAAGCTCCTGATTATCTCTTGATCTGTCATGTTTGAGCTCAAACCCACTGCCTAGCAAGTGGCTAACACCCAGGGTTGTTATAGCCCTCCCCCCTTACCGAAATCTCACCATGAGATTTGGTGTGAAAGACTTTTAAGGGAAGAGAAGCATGTCATCCATTTTCCAACTTCAGTGATAGCATTAGGCTACTTAACTTCGGAGCATTAGAGAGGCTAATTTGGTCAAGACAACTTTCTAATATTTACTCTTCGTTGTAAATTTTTTCTAAAGAATTTGTTTCATTGACTTCCATGAAGCATTGTTACTTTGGGAGGAATCTAAAACAACACAACACTTCATTCTCGAGATATGGAGAGTACTACGAAGCATAAACTAACTACCCATAATATCTATTTCCCTAGTGAATATAGCATGGACCATGTGAACTTTGCACTAGACTACAGGCTTCTAAAAGCTACTCATTACAATGGTTCCATGTTCGTTCATAAAGTTCGAAAAGCAATCCTCTACCAAAGTAGCTTGAGTACAACCTTTCATAATGGATGAGATCACAGATGGGGTAAGCATCCTCCATGGCTATAAGAAATCAACTAACCAACAGACAATGTCTATGCCAGTCATAACTATTCAATCACTCAGACACCAAACGATGGAAAACTACATAATGTTCCACATGTGCAGTTTTCTTTCTCTAATGATAACACTGTATTATCTAAGTCAGTTGAGTGAGTGGTGAATGTGATAGCTGACTCTGTTGAATCAGTGTTTTTGACAATCATTATTTGAGGGAAAGCGGCAATAGTTATCTAGGTTGAATCTGATGCAACCTCTTGGGTAAAAACACATGGAAGGTACCAAAGGAAAAGTCCACCTTGGAAATCCTTGCTGAAGAAGGATGATAGCGAGGTCTGGAGGACAACAAATGTTGCAAGTATTCACTAACTAGAGAAACAGTACACCACCAAGCAGGCTGAGCACAATTTGCCTTCATGGTGTAGTGGCACAATAAGTTGGGTTGACTTGCACTGTCGCAAAATTGGCCTGGTTGGACTACTTTTGACATTGAGGCCTCCTTTCTAATGTCAATCAACAACTCAAAATCATAATATGAAATCTATTATTTGACACTTTTCAATTTTGTTTTTGACTCGTAATGGCACAAATTGACTTATAGAATACCTTGACTGCTCAACATTGTTGATATGAGTGGGCAAAATCAAGGCACAAAGGGGTGCAAGTAATCTTCTCTAGGGCATCTAAAGGATTATCTAATGGCAAAACATTGACCATGTTGCAAACCTTGGCATCTATTACAAACATAACCTACTAATATGAGGGATGATAGAGGTAAATAGAGAAATCACAGATTCTGTGCACCATGGTTTTCAGTTCATATCTCACAAACTTCGGCTCCATTGTGCACAAACTTCGGTAGGCATTTAGATCCAAGAGTCCTCTAACTACTGGCCAAAATTCAGCTCAAACAGACACCGTTTGAGTATCCAAATAAATCATCTACCCAAACTGCTCTGTCCTAAAATTGCCGTGACCCAAACTGTCAAAACATCTCTCAAATCCGATGCTTTACTCATCCAATACTCAAACCAACTTAATACATCAAGGTATCCTAAGCAAAGAATGAGCTCGTCAAGTTTTGTGACAATCCAACCATGTTTGATCCTCTAATCACTGGCTTAAAGATAACCGATTGAGTGCCATGAAACCTAGATAGATTTCCCGCTCTTCTTTTTCTTTGCTTCACACATTGGGGAGTGTGTTCTACACTCTTTAACTTTTCTTATAGAAGTAGTAGTAGCTTTCTCACTAAGGAGAGAGACTAGGGTTTGTCCTTACATGCCTCTTAAGAAAACAACCTCAACCATTGAGTTAGACACCAACTCGACGATGCACAAGCATTGGACTAGTGGGCTGTTTTTGCAGGGCACAATACATACTTCACGTGGAGTGACTAGTACTACAAGATAAGGGACTATTTCTAACTACCCTTCTATGCCTTATCCAATAGAGTACTAACCAATTTCTTTGATAGCACCATATACATACTGAATGCTAACTAAAACTAGGGACGTGCTTTCTCTAGCTCTTTACATAGCTGAGACATCGTCTTACATTATCTATGTGATTGTCCTAAGATGGATTTGACTTGACGACATAGGGCCTAGGAGAAGAAAGCAGTACTTGCATTGCTGACAGGCTTTGCTGTTTACTTCGCTTAACATTGTTCTGTGAGACATAGCCTTTGGAGCTACCAAAGAGTTATTACCTAGCTGTAACTTAACTTTCCTATTGGTAACTAATTAGTTGTCTCTCAACATTTAAAAGCTCCAAAACTTCCTTTTTGATGGCAACAATTGTATTGGATGTGCAAACAGACAGTCACCATGGAAGTTAGCAGAAAAGGGGTCACTGAAGGAAGTCGATTTTTTACTGCAGGACCACCTTGCACATAAAGATCAAGACTTGGACAAAAAGCTCATAAGCACAAGGTGACCTATTACAGGACATAATATCCTGGTCCATTTTTCATCTAATTGATAACTTGTCCAAATTTAAGTGTTGTGTACCTTTCTGATCCAACAGGGATGACATAAGTTGCTCATTGGATGACCGATGTCATTGCAGGGATAGTAAAGTAGAGTCACTTGTCTACCATCCCTTGCAGTTGGTTAATGCTTATGACGGCTGTCACAGAACCGACCAATTTATAAGAGCACAAGTACAAAAACAATCACTGAAACCGATCAAATTCTTGAACTTGAGCCAATATAAACCCAGTAGTCAACCGAAATCTCGAAGGATTTCAATCCAACTTGCATACAACCAAGATCACAGTAATTCAACATAACATATCATACGTTACAACATTTTGCAGATGTTTGCAAATAGATTACATCATCACAGAGTCATCGTTATTACAAAACAAGTCTTGTAAAACATGCGGAAGCAAATAGTTTGACTTACACACCTGAGTTCAAATACGAATACTGGTTCGCTAATCACAACCCACAAAAGCATTCAGATAAGAGAAACAGAGATCATGCCCATGATCTAGTCTTCATCACCCGCCTAGGTGGAGACAATACTTACAGAATCCCTGATATAGAAGGTCATCTTCAACAAGAGGGAATAAACCCTGAGTACGAGAATGTACTCAGCTAGACTTACCCGTCGAAAACCAAAATAAATGACACCAAGGATGATGCATAGCTTAATTTAGTGGATCTGGCTGACACTTTCTTTTTGTAGAAAAGCGTAAGTAATAATGATCAACTCTTAACCTGAACTAGCAGTGACTTTTAGCCATTAACCTGTCATCTATATTAGCACCTGTACTAAGCAATCAATTTATTAGGGTGCAAACATTAATAACCATATCAGGTATACATTGTGGCAACCTTATCATCATCATCCATTTAACCATATTGTTAAATTAATTGAATCTATGTTGCCGCTGCTCAGTCAAGTTCTCACTATCCGGGAGAGACAGCGATTTGAATCAATTCTGATCCAGCTAGAGGGGTATTCCTAAACACAAACCCTGCTTCCCCTGTCAGGGTCACAAATGAGTCACCTTTGGTATGATTCAGGAGTCGCGAGTCTGAATAGATCAACATTCTTAGATAACCACTCTGCCAAGGTTGTTTGGGACTCTAACCCGCCTTGGACTTATGCCAATGGCTCTTTGCACATCCTTACTACCTCCAGAATGCACGCCACTGCTCATGTCCCTGGCTTGAGTCGAGCTACTAGGCTTCATGGTCGGTACAACTTATTCGGCCAGCTAAGTGTTAGGCTGCGTTCAACATGACATGAGGACGTACAACGTATTGGTCCTTAAACGACTTAGACGGAGTCACTATGTCCAAACCTACACAAGACTCTGCTCGGTCTTATTTCATTATTAACATGGTTCTTTTCACGATAGCAAATATAGCCAACTGTGATCCACCTCATCCTAAAGCTCGCAGGTGAAAGGAAATCACCTGACTTCTACCGCACTAAGCATGGCTAAGCATTTAACCCATTCCTGAACTTAATTAGGATTCCAGTACGATATCTGGACAAGGATGGATATATAATGCAACAATTGGTTCCAACCAATTCCTATACTCAATGCATCATCAACGAATAAAAGGTACTCAATGTATTTGTAAAAACATGGGAGGCTTAATATGCTTCGGGGCTTGCCTTTCAGTTAAGAGGATGGACGGTGGTCAGGGCACTTGGGCAACTCCTCCGTGGCGGCTGCTTTGTCGGCTTCCTGCACCTCGAGCTCCTCCTCCTGGTTGGCTCCATCAAACTCCAGCAACGTCACTCCCTCCGGCACACCTATTGCATGAATGCACAAGATAAATATAATGGATGCACATGAACGAAGCCAGGGATGCTCGGGGAATGCACATGCTCACTATAGTCCGCATATTCCAACTTAAGCCCTATTCAAATCACTTTACTTACCAAGTTTATACAACCTAATGTACAATTGCTCATCTTCAGTTAATGACCTAGCACCTGCACCTAAGCATATTCTCAAGTTAGGCTAACCCCTAAATAATCAACGAGAACATTGCAACAAGCATACACTCAAGCATTTGTATTTCAGCAAAATGAAGACTATGTAGTGGTACAGTAAACTAGCTATAACTGGTGATTTATAAACCCAATTGACATGAAACAAGACAATTTGGAAAGCTTATGAAATTATCTACAATTCATTTTCAAACCTCTAAGCATGATTCCCACCTTTACCAGGTCGAATTCTTTAATCAACAGAACTCTGTCCAACAAGACAGAGAGTAGACAAAACTGGAACCTAACTTTAAACAGCTGTCGTTCCTAAACTACTAGGCAAAATGCCATCAAATTTTGACAGGAGCTATATACATAAATTATCTACAACTTTTGTATTCATCATATTCACATCAAACCAAAATATCATGGGGAACTTTCTAAAGTCCCTAGATCTGTCCAGAGGGACATAATGCAAACAAAATAATTATTAACTCATGATGTAAACACATAATTGGACAAAACTAACTCTACTCACTTATTACACATGTCACAAGAACACCAGAAAGTAGGGTGTTCATCACCAAAACATTTCTTTTAATACCTTTCTTAATTTAATTAATTAATTAGAGGAAATGGTAAACATATATGAAAACTACACCATTAAATCTGCAAAAATTACAACAGATACTACATGCTCTAAGTAGACCACTATAAAAAATTCACATCATTTGAGCAAGGATAACAGCCTACACAAAAATGATAAGACATAATAGCTAAAAATGACATAATTAGGAAACCTTAGTGAAAAGTGTCAAGCAACAGATTTCATATTTTTCCTAGCATCCTTAAGGTACTAGGATACTACCCACAAAGTTTCATGGTCATAGGATTCCTAGATAATTTACAAAAATTCACACAAGTATCAACCAATGATAAAAGGAAAATCTATAACTCCAAAACCATACATGCAATGACTCTCAAATTTTTACCAAAGCTTCTACTAAGCAGGAATAGCTTACCAACAAAATTTCATAATTTTTGGATCACAGAAACTCAAGATATAATTTAAACAAGTTTGCATGCATTTAAAAACACATTTCAAGTTCCTATTTAATTCATCCAAAATTTCTACATCATGTGCTCATGTCATATTTTTCTTAAATACTAGACTTCACTGTGAGTCTACAAAAATTTGAATCACACCATTTGGATCTACACATTTGGAGTTACATAATTCACAAAATAGCATCAAAATCTGCATAAATGAGCTATCCTACTTCCTAATAGTCACTAGTAAGCGGGGTCCACATGTCAGCGGGTCTGCTTGTCAGCAATAGTGAAGCAGAGCACAATGCCTAGCGCGATGGTGACTAGTGGAGCTCGCCGACGGTGGCATCCCCGGTGACCGGCGGAGCTCGTCGACGGCGGTGTCCCCGGCGACGGCACGGGTACCAACACATTCACATTAACCTCCCGCGTCTATAGACCTACTTAGCTTGGCCTATTACCGGCGACCAAGATGGTAGCGGCGGCCATGGCGGTGCGGTGGTTTGGCTCGATAATGAGACGTCGACGGCGACCGAAATAGCGCAATCACGGGCTACTACAAGGTTCCCCAACCCCATGTGACTCTAGCGCTCCCCATAGAAGGACCCGTGGTGGTCGGAGATGGGCCGGCCATGGTGACGGGCTACGGTGGCGAAAGTCCGACGAGGCTGCGCGCGGCACAAGAGCTTACCGAGCGCAGCTAGCAAGCAACTTTGGGCGCGACGTGATGGTGGAATCGCGGAGAAGCTATGGAGGTGGCGAATGGGCAACGAGGCACGAGCTTGCGCTGCCTATGGTGCCACGGCGAGCACGGCGGAGCTGCTGCGGCTGTTGCTTCGACGCGGCTACCGAGCAAAGGAAGCAAAGGAGGAGGCAGAGCGCATGCGGAGGGCAGCAGGGCGTCCTCCACTTCAAGCCGGCCAACGTGCAGCGCGGTCAGGGCCAGCTAGGTGCATGGCATCCACGCGGTGGCAAGACTCTGCTGCTAGTCGTCATAGTAGCATGTCTAAAATCTGATTCAGTTTCCAAATGAACCGACTGATAGAGCAAGTTCATCGCTCCATAATTCCAAAACTGTGAGGATTCAGCTCATGGCATAGTTAACAAAGTTGGAGATCTACACACAGGCTACAACTTTTACAATTGTAGCTCGAGCTGATTCAGCATGGTTTGGGAGATACACTACGCTAAACATCAATACATGGAACTGAAACTTGCTTTGTGACTTAGAAAATTTTCAGAGTTACAAAATAGATCTCAAAACTGACTTGTGGGCCATTTTTGAGCATGTTGTGCACATTTTCATGACTTGGCTTCTAAACAAAGTTTGTTCCTTATAAAATTTTCTACAACTTTGCTTCTGGTTGCTCAGACATGCAAACACTCTAAGCTACACTTTTTAAACAGTCAAACAAAAGGGTTTAGGAGTCAAAACAAGTCAAACCACTTTTTGAAATCATATTTAGGCAACATGATCAATATGAACAATGTTCCCAATGACATTCTAGGTGTCACTAAGTTGTTTCAAAGGATTTTTAGCCACACCACACATTGGTCACACAAGAATCAAGCATTGTATGTACTGAAATAATGAAAAACTGCATGAAATGTTATAATTGTTTCATAGTCATGTTTCACATGTTTCATGATCTTGTTGCATGGTACTAACGAACCATGTTTCACTAAAGTGAGTTGCACATGTTGCACTTAAGTGTTGCACACTAATCATTTCATAAAAGAAACAACACACATGAAATATGCAACATGTTGCAATGTTTTGAAATCATGTTTTAGGCAATACAAGCTTATGAATTGATGAATGATGCTCATGTTCATGAAATGCAAGTGCAAATGTGGAAGCCAAACACCTAGGTGTTACAGCCCTCCCCCTTATAAAAATCTCGTCTTGAGATTTGAAAAGCGTACCATTGTTGATAGAATTCCTTATAACTGTCTCTCAAATAATCTTCTCTTTCCCACGTTGCATTGCGTTCCCTACCTTGATTACTCCACATGGCTTTGTAAAACTTGACCACCCAACTCTGAGTCACTCGCTCACGAGTGTCAATCACTCGGAGTGGCTTTTCTTGAAAGGTCAAATATGACTTTAACTCGATATCCCCCAATGGAACTCTCTCTTCAGGGACGCGAAGACATTTCTTTAATTGGGATACGTGAAAGACATTGAAGATAGCACTCATCTCAGGAGGTAATTGAATCTTGTACTGCCACCTTACCACTTTGTCCAATGATTTCAAATGGACTAACATATCTCGACGCGAGCTTTCGCTTCACACCAAAGCATTGGACACTCTTCATGGGTGAGACTTTCAGATAAACGAAGTCTCCAACTTCGAACTCAATAGGTTTTTTACGTCGATCAGCATAACTTTTCTGCCTAGCTTGAGCTGCGGCCATATGGGTTTGAATAGTATGGACTTGTTCTTTGGCTTCTTGAACAAAATCAATTCCATAATATCTCCTTTTACCGGCTTCTACCCAATTCAACGAGGTTCTACACTTTCGGCCATACAAAGCTTCAAATGGTGCCATATTGATGCTCTCTTGATAACTATTATTATACGAGAATTTAGCTAGGGGCAACCATTTTTCCCATGAGCCCTTAGCCGAGATGACACATGCTCTCAACATATCTTTTAAGATTTGATTCACTCATTCAGTTTGCCCATTGGTTTGCGGATGATAGGCAGAACTTCTTACTAACTTAGTTCCTAATAATTCGTGTAAGTGCTCCCAAAAGTGAGCAGTGAACTGTGGTCCTCTATCTGATACAATAGTACGAGGGATCCCATGAAGTCGGACTATCTGATTAAAGTACAACTCTGCATAGTCGGTTGGATGGAAATCTATGCGGACAGGAATGAAGTGTGTAGACTTGGTCAGTCGGTCTACAATCACCTAAATGGAGTTAAAATTCCTCTGAGTAGTAGGGAGTCCAACAATAAAATCCATACTTATCTCCTCCAATTTCTAACCTAGAATAGAGAGTGGCTGAAGTAATCCAGCTTTCATGTGCATAGCCTTGACTCAACAACAAGTGTCACACCTAGCCACATAAGCGGCTATCTCTTTCTTCATTTTGGTCCACCAAAAGTGAGGCTTCAAATCATGATACATTTTGCTACTACTAGGATGAATAGATAATTTAGAGGAATGGGCTTCAGATATGATTTGATTTCTAAGCTCTCTATCCTTTGGAACCACCAACCTATCCTTGAACCATAACACGCCATCCTTAGCTACTCGAAAATGTTTGGTTTCTTGCTCTTTCATCTTGCGCTTGATGTGGAACACACCTACATCTGTCTTTTGTAGCTCAATAATTTGACTCTGTAGAGTACAACTGACAGTGATGTTGTAAAGGACTGTAAGGATGAAGGAGTTTTGACAAATGGACATCACTCTCAATCAATAAGTGGCAATGAGATTTCCTGCTTAAGGCATCAGGCTATGATGTTTGCCTTGCTAGGGTGATAGTGCACTTGGAGGTTATAATCCTTGATTAACTTCAAGCCATCTTCTCTGACTGCATATTCAACTCTGGTTGAGTGAAGATGTACTTGAGACTTTTATGATCAGTGTAGATGTTGCACATATTGCCGAGCAAATAATGTCTCCATGCCTTCAAAGCATGAACAACAGCAGCGAGTTCCAAGTCATGCGTTGGATAATTCACTTCATGCTTCCAAAGTTGGCGAGAGGTATAAGCAATGACTCTACTCTCTTGCATAAGAACACCTCCTAACCTAATACCTAATGCATCGCAGAACACATCAAAAGGTTTCTCTATATCCGGTTGTGCCAAAACCTAGAGCCAAAGTTAGAAGAGTTCGCAGGGTATGGAAAGCCGCATCACACTTGGGAGTCTAGACAAACTTCATGTCTTTTTGTAGCAACCGAGTCATAGGCTTGGCTATTTTAGAGAAATCTAGGGATGAAGCGACGATAATAGCTAGCCAAACCCAAAAAACTCCGAACCTCGTGCACCGAGGTTGGAGCCTTCCTAGTTCAACACTTCTTGCACCTTGGTGGGATCAACCATAATTCCACCATCGGACAACACTGTGTCCAAGAAAAGGTACCTCACGAAGCCAGAATTCACATTTGCTGAACTTTGCATAAAGTTGGTGTTCTCGCAATCTAGTGAGAACCACCCGTAAATGTTCAACATGGTTTTCTTCATTCTCTGAATAAACTAGGATATCATCAATAAATACCACCACAAATTTTTCCAACTCGGGCATAAACACCGAATTCATCAGATACATAAAATGTGTGGGGGCATTGGCCAATCCAAAAGACATAACAAGGTACTCATACAGACCATATCTTGTAGAGAATGCAGTTTTTGGGACATCCTCAGGCCGAATTTTGATTTGATGATAACCAGATCTCAAATCAATCTTGGAAAAGACTTTTGCTTTAGACAACTGATCAAATAAGATATCTATACAGTGGCAGAGGGTACTTATTCTTGATTGTAACTGCATTCAAGGGTCTATAATCTACACACATGCGTAGGGATTGATCCTTCTTCTTCACAAAGATAGCTAGGGCAACCCCACTGGAGATGAACTAGGACGGATAAGGCCTTTCTTTAGAAGTTTATTCAACTGGGTCTTAAGTTCAGCTAGTTCATTGGGAGGCATTCTATATGGCCTTCTAGAGATGGGCGCTATACTAGGAAGCAACTCTATCTTGAACTCCACTTCTTGATCCGTGGGCAATCTAGGCAAATCATTGGGAAAAACATCCAGAAAGTCACACACGACCGGGATATCTACCAGAGACTTTGCTTGCACCGCATTAGTCATGCAAGAAAGATTGATGTCCCTGGGTAACTGTACTAGAAAACCCTCCTGATTACCAGGATCTCTGAGCATGACTACCCTAGTTGATGTATCAATAAGCACTCCATGACTGCTTATCCAGTTCATTCCCAATATCACATCGATACCTAGCCCCGGCAAAACTACCAGATCAACCCGATAACTTCGCCCCTCTATCTCAAATTGTACGTCCCCAACTACCAGCTTGGTTGGGATAATACCACTGGCAGCCCTAATACAATAACCCTCACCCTCAACAGTATATGTTTTCTGCACAAACTTGGATGCAAATGCTAGACTAATAAAAGAATGCGAAGCACCCAAATCAAATAGTACAACTACGGGGTGTTGATCAACCAGAAACTTACCAGTAGTCACTACCTCTCCTGATGGAATATCAGTAATATCCGTGTGTTTCACCTGCCCCTAACGGCCACCTTGGTAGTTATTCTTCTTAGGGTAAGGGCACTCCCTTGCCTAGTGGCCTGTCTTGTTGTAGTTCTAGCATGGCATTTTGCTTGGCGCAGCCTTGGAACTGCCTTGACTGGTAGTGCCCTTGGGAAGAGCAATAGTAAAGGCCTTGCGAAATCCAGTTCTGCCTGGATTCTTCTTCTGCGGTGGGTAGAATTTAGCAGCTGATGTTGGAGGATGGAATGGAGCCTTCTATGTGACTGGAGCCTTGGATTGTGAGGCACCCGCCTCATAGGCCCTCTTACGACTTTTCGAAGCAGCATACACAGCATTGTTGTTCTCTTGTGATAAATCATCACTCACAAACTCATTAAAAAGAGCACACTTGCAATTTCCCATGGTCTTCATCAATTTGGGGCTAAGTCCCCACTTGAAACTAGCAATCTTTTTGGCATCGGTGTCCACAAACTCGGTAGCATACCTTGCAAGGTTGTTGAAAGCCTACAGGTATTCATTCAAGCTCTTGTTCCCCTGGGTTAGCTTCATGAACTCTGTATGCTTGATTGCCATGAGACACGGAGGAATGTAATTTCCCCTGAAAGCAGACTTGAACTGATCCCAAGTGATTTGGGCATTAGCGGGCATAGTGGACTGATAATGACTCCACCAAATGCCAGTTGGCCCATGCAATTGGTGAGATGCGTACTCAGTCTTCAGCACCTCAGTCAAGCGGAGCAGACAGAACTTCTACTCGAGAGTATTCAACCACTCATCAGCTTGTAGGGGCTCCTTAGCCTCCTTGAAGATCGAGGATTTCATGTCAAGGAAATCCTTGAAGTCACTGTATTGATTTGGTTCCGGTCCTTGGCGTGGACCATGGCCATCACGATTCGCAATTGTATGGAGAGCCTCAGCCATAGTGCGCTGTCCTTCTGCAAGAATTGCCATCAATTCCATTGGTGTGGGTGGTGGTGGCGGTGGAAGATCATCATCATCACCCACACCGGTGGAACAAGTACGAGGCATCTGCAACAATGCGCAACCAGTAATTATTGATGATGTTAGCACATTAGAGAGTAACAATGTAATTATGCCAAACTGAATTTACTGACGAGAATGAAAACTTCATACAATAAACAGAGGCAATAATTCATTCTCCAATCCCCCACATCATCAATTAGATTACTAGCACCATACGCAGTGCACTCCTACATGACAAGTTTTAAACTTAACCATTATGATACGCATCCTGAAGGGAGTGAATTAAAGTACATTACATGCCAAGTTCAAATTAAAAAGGTACATCCAACATCAGTCATCGCACTTAAGTCCATTACATCAATGACTGCAAAAGCTTAAACTAGTGAGACTTGCTAACTACTGCTCATCGAAGTGATCGCTATCCACATCGGAGACACCTTGGACTTCTTCTGGTTCTTCCTCTTCTTCATCATCTACAGGCTCAGCTGCATTATCATCCATCTGCACGTCTTCTTCTTCATCATCGGCCTCAATCACTTGAGGTCCACCCACATTTGGATACCTTGGTATGGGGCGAGGAATAGGAAACAGACGGTTGCGTAGTTGATGGTGCTCAACCTGAAGCTCTTCAAGCTATTCTTGTAGTGCTTGCTCCCTTTGAAAGGCGTTGTGGTTAGCCAACATCCAACCCCGATGTCTTTCTTCTGCTAACTCTAAAGCTACATCTCTGTGACGGGTCACACGATCCAACTCTTGTGCCACCTCATCTCTCTCAATAGTGAGGTTCATCAGCTAGTTATGAAGCTCGTCTCTCTCACGTGCAGTTTGACCCCACTGTTGCAGACGATAATTTGCAATACCATGAATCTCCTCAACTTCTTGCTGAGCTCTCCCACATGCATCCACCCTACGGCGATACTTGCGGGCACGCAACCTGAACTTGTGCTGGGCTACCATTGCCTTGCCAGCTTCATCTAGCGCACTAGAAAGGGTGTTTTGCCTGACTCGACAAAGCTTCAAGACTGCCATCATAGCACTCATTCTAGCATTGTCGCTCTGCACACATTCGCCATGGCCTCGAACCAAGGCCTAGCCAACGTCCTGAGTCCACTCAGCCTCAGTAGGAGACACTCGAGGAATGGATGAAGTAGGTCCACCCACTAACTCATCCCCGAAGCTCTATGCTATATCCATCAGCACATCAAGGGCAGCAACCTGAGCGGCTTCCCATGGGCTTTGCCCATCAGTCTCAATGCTCCACCCATGCCACAATGGTCTTGTGGGGTTTTGCGGCACTATAAAGGTCACGACGTACCATGGTACATCTCCCAATGGTATCGCCTGCCTCCACATGTAGCTAGGTGCCTCCAGGTACCCAACTGAACTAAGCACCCTCCAGAGCAAAGTGGGAGTACCGAACTGGTCCAAAAAGGTGCTGCTACCAGTAGGAAACACAGGCGTGGCCATCTGTATCAAAAAGGGATGCAATTCATGTGAGAGGATTATTTTACTAAGAGATTGCACTTTATACTTGGGATAACCAATTATAAGGGAGGGAGTAATGCAATATGAATGACATGAGTGAATATGATGCATGCTCGTTCCGTACGTCCTTACAAACCTAAGAAAATTTAAGCTTTAGTGGAATATACGATGGCATACATACGTTCTCTCAATTAGCAGTAACTAGTCAATCTACACGGTGCGTTGTTAGCGTACCTACAGAAAACTTCATTGCAGCCCAACCCAACAAGATATAATGCTAATTACACAAGTAGTAACTAAGATACTCTTCATATATACATCCCCAGATATATATACTTTGGTATCCAAACTACCCAACAATTGTACCCACAATTAAGTACCTTCATATATACATGTATGCAACATGTACATACTCCAGAAACCACAACTAGCTCTCCCCTAGACCGACGGTTGGATGGTCATGCTCTCGTAACTCACACTTACCATAGCGTAGAGGCAATTGATCCATACATTACCATTCAAGCGAATGGCACCCATGCAATATCATGCCGCATGGACGACGAAATAGAAACAATCAATTTCCCCCAACTTAGTAATTATATATAAGCCACCTAGACGTCCTTAAGTGGGCTACAAGGGATGTGATCACCAGTACACCATAAAAATTTTGATTTTTGAACACTTATATATAACTATAAGTTGGAAAACCGTTTTCACAACAAAAGCTTTTGTTTTAATTAGTCGTAAGACATGTTTAATGTTGAATCTAGCTCTGATGCCAGCTGTCACTTAATCGACCAATTTATAAGAGCACAAGTACAAAAACAACCGCCGAAACGATCAAATTCTCAAACTTGAGCCCATATAAACCCGGTAGTCAACTGAAATCTTGAAGGATTTCAAACCAACTTGCATACAACCAAGATTATAGTAATTCAACATAACATATCATACGTTACAACATTTTGCAGACGTTTGCAAATAGATTACATCATCACAGAGTCATCGTTATTACAAAACAAGTCTTGTAAAACATGCAGAAGCAAATAGTTTGACTTACACACCCGAGTTCAAATACGAATACTGGTTCGCTGATCACAATCCACAAAAGCATTCAGATAAGAGAAACAGAGATCATGCCCACGATCTAGTCTTCATCACCCACCAGGTGGAGACAATACTTACAGAATCCCTAATATAGAAGGTCATCTACAATAAGAGGGAATAAACCCTGAGTACAGGAATGTACTCAGCTAGACTTACCCATCGAAAACCAAAACAAATGACACCAAGGATTATGCATAGCTTAATTTAGTGGATCTGGCTAACACTTTCTTTTTGCAGAAAAGCATAAGTAATAATGATCAACTCTTAACCTGATCTAGCAGTGACTTTTAGCCATTAACCTGTCATCTATATTAGCACCTGTACTAAGCAATCATTTTATTTGGGTGCAAACATTAATAACCATATCAGGTGTACATTGTGGCAACCTTATCATCATCATCCATTTGACCATATCGTTAAATTAATTGAATCTACGTTGCCGCTGCTCAGTCAAGTTCTCACTATCCGGGGGAGATGGCGATTCGAATCGATTCCTATCCAGCTGGAGGGGTATTCCTAAACACAAACCCTGCTTCCCCTGTCAGGGTCACAAACAAGTCACCTTTGGTACGATTTAGGAGTCGCGAGTCTGAACAGATCGACATTCTCAGAGAACCACTCTGCCAAGGTTGTTCGGGACTCTAACTTGCCTTGGACTTATGCCAATGGCTCTCCGCACATCCTTACTACCTCCAGAATGCACACCACTGCTCGCGTCCCTAGCCTGAGTTGAGCTACTAGGCTTCGTGGTCAGAATGACTTATCCAACCAGCTAAGTGTTAGGCTGCGTTCAACATGACATGAGGACGTACAGCGTATCGGTCCTTAAACGACTTAGACGGAGTCACTATGTCCAAACCTACACAAGACTCTGCCCGGTCTTATTTCATTATTAACATGGTTCTTTTCCACGATTGCAAATATAGCCAACCGTGATCCACATCATACTAAAGCTCGTAGGTGACAGGAAATCACCTGACTTCTACCGCACTAAGCATGGCTAAGCATTTAACCCGTTCCCGAACTTAATTAGGATTCCAGTACGATACCTGGACAAGGATGGATATATAATGCAACAATTGGTTCCAACCAATTCCTATACCTAATGCATCATCAACGAATAAAAGGTACTCAATGTATTTGTAAAAACATGGGAGGCTTAATATGCTCCGGGGCTTGCCTTTCAGGAAAGAGGAAGGACGGTGGTCAGGGCACTTGGGCAACTCCTGCGCGGTGGCTGCTTCGTCGGCTTCCTGCACGTCGGGCTCCTCCTCCTGGTTGGCTCCCTTGAACTCCAGCAATGTCACTCCCTCCGGCACACCTATTGCATGAATGCGTAAGATAAATATCATGGATGCACATGAATGAAGCCAGGGATGCTCGGGGAATGCACATGCTCACTGTAGTCCGCATATTCCAACTTAAGCCCTATTCAAATCACTTTACTTACCAAGTTTATACAACCTAATGTATAATTGCTCATCTTTAGTTAATGACCTAGCACCTGCACCTAAGCATATTCTCAAGTTAGGCTAACCACTAAACAATCAACGAGAACATTGCAACAAACATACACTCAAGCATTTGTGTTTTAGCAAAATGAAGACTATGTAGTGGTACAGTAAACTAGCCATAACTGGAGATTTATAAACCCAATTGACATGCAACAAGACAATTTGGAAAGCTTATGAAATTTTCTACAATTCATTTTCAAACCTCTAAGCATGATTCCCAACCTTACTAGGTCGAATTCTTTAATCAACAGAACTCTGTCCAACAAGACAGAGAGTAGACAAAACTGGAACCAAACTTTAAACAGCTGTAGTTCCTAAACTACTGGGCCAAATGCCATCAAATTTTGACAGTAGCTAGATACATAAATTATCTACAACTTTTGTATTCATCATATTCACAGCAAACCAAAATATCATGGGGAACTTTCTAAAGTCCCCAGATCTGTCCAGAGGGACATAATGCAAACAAAATAATTATTAACTCATGATGTAAACACATAATTAGACAAAACTAACTCTACTCACTTATTACACATGTCACAAGAACACCAGAAAGTAGGGTGTTCATCACCAAAACATTTCTTTTAATACCTTTCTTAATTTATTTAATTAATTAGAGGAAATGGTAAACATATATGAAAACTACACCATTAAATCTGCAAAAATTACAGTAGATATTACATGCTCTAAGTAGACCACTATAAAAATTTCACATCATTTGAGCAAGGATAACAGCCTACACAAAAATGATAAGACATAATGGCTAAAAATGACATAATTAGGAAACCTTAGTGAAAAGTGTCAAGCAATAGATTTCATATTTTTCCTAGCATCCTTAAGGTACAAGGATACTACCCACAAAGTTTCATGGTCATAGGATTCCTAGATAATTTACAAAAATTCACACAAGTATCAATCAATGATAAAAGGAAAATTTATAACTCCAAAACCATACATGCAATGACTCTCAAATTTTTACCAGAGCTTCTACTAAGCAAGAATAGCTTACCCACAAAATTTCATAATTTTTGGATCACAGAAACTCAAGATATAATTTAAACAAGTTTGCATGCATTTAAAAACACATTTCAAGTTCCTATTTAATTCATCGAAAATTTCTACATCATGTGCTCATGTCATATTTTTCTTAAATACTAGACTTCATTGTGAGTCTACGAAAATTTGAATCACACCATTTGGATCTACACATTTGGAGTTACAAAATTGACAATACAGCATCAAAATCTGCATAAATGAGCTATCCTATTTCCTAACAGTCACCGGTAAGTGGGGTCCACATGTCAGCGGGTCCGCTTCTCAGCGACAGCGAAGCAGAGCACGATGCTAAGCGCGATGGTGACTGGCGGAGCTTGCCGACGGTGGTGTCCCGACGACGGCATGGGTACCAACACGTTCACATCAACCTCTCGCGTCTATAGACCTACTTAGCTTGGCCTATTGCCGACGACCAAGACGGTAGCGGCGGCCATGGCGGTGCGGTGGTTCGGCTCGACAGCGAGACGTCGACGGTGACCGAAATAGCACAATCATAGGCAACTCCGAGGTTCCCCAACCCCATGTGACTCTAGCGCTCCCCATAGAAGGACCCGTGGTGGTCGGAGATGGGTCGGCCATGGTGACGGGCTGCGGCGGCGAAAGTCTGATGAGGCTGCACGCGGCGTGGTAGCTTACCGAGCGCGGCTAGCAAGCAACTTTGGGCGCGACGTGATAGTGGAATCATGGAGAAGCTATGGACGTGGTGAATGGGCGATGAGGCGCGAGCTTGCACTGCCTATGGTGCCATGGCGAGCAGGCACGAGCATGGCGGAGCTGCTGCGGCTGTTGCTTCGGTGCGGCTGCCGAGCGGAGGAAGCAAAGGAGGAGGCAGAGTGCGTGCGGAGGGCAGTAGGGCGTCCTCCACTTCAAGCCGGCCAGCGTGCAGCGTGGTCAGGGCCAGCTTGGCGCATGGCATCCATGCGGCGGCAAGACTCTGCTGCCGGTCGTCACTGTAGCACGTCTGAAATCCGATTCAGTTTCCAAATGAACCGACTGACAGAGCAAGTTCATCGCTCCATAATTCAAAAACTATGAGGATTCAGCTCATGGCATAGTTAACAAAGTTGGAGATCTATATGCAGGCTACAACTTTTACAATTGGAGCTCGAGCTGGTTCGGCTTGGTTTGGGAGATACACTGCGCTAAACATCAGTACATGGAACTAAAACTTGCTTTGTGACTTAGAAAATTTTCAGAGTTACAAAATAGATCTCAAAACTGACTTGTGGGCCATTTTTGAGCATGTTGTGCACATTTTCATGACTTGGCTTCTAAACAAAGTTTGTTCCTTATAAAATTTTCTACAACTTTGCTTTAGGTTGCTCAGACATGCAAACACTCTAAGCTACACTTTTTAAATAGTCAAACAAAAGGGTTCAGGAGTCAAAACAAGTCAAACCACCTTTTGAAATCATATTTAGGCAACATGATCAATATGAACAATGTTCCCAATGACATTCTAGGTGTCACTAAGTTGTTTCAAAGGATTTTTAACCACACCACACATTGGTCACAGAAGAATCAAGCATTGTATGTACTAAAACAATGAAAAACACATGAAATGTTACAATTGTTTCATAGTCATGTTTCACATGTTTCATGATCTTGTTGCGTGGTACTAACTAACCATGTTTCACTAAAGTGAGTTGCACATGTTGCACTTAAGTGTTGCACACTAATCATTTCATAAAAGAAACAACACACATGAAATATGCAACATGTTGCAATGTTTTGAAATCATGTTTCAGGCAATACAAGCTTATGAATGGATGAATGATGCTCATGTTCATGAAATGCAAGTGCAAATGTGGAAGCCAAACACCTGGGTGTTACATCGGTGACCTATTCTTCAAAGGTTATCCTCTAGACGACTTCAGAAGGAAGTCCTATTACATCTGGTCTGACATACATATCTTCTGATAAGATATAGAGAGATAACCAAGGAAGAGCTCACGTGAAAATAACACATCAGTACAGTTCTGCAATGGATCATGACTAGAAACATCGATACCAGCATGTAATGAGCAGCACAACCTTGTGTCGGTCGCCATAGGAGGCTCTCGGTTTCATCGTGGCACCAAAGATAGCTAATCGTGGCACCATTACTGAACATACAACCTACAAGAATTCTCACGTGGTACAAATTTGGTTGCATAGAAGCAAGCACCATGCGAAGGAGGGATAACAGGCAAAGGTATTCACAAGGTTAGGAGTCAACAAGGGGTGGTCCAAGGTAAAGTTGTGGCACAAGAGAAACATAGATTAACTAATGTAGGCAACTGAGCATGAGACTCTTACTTTATTTCCATCTGTGCCTTGTGTCCACAAAAGTGATTACTAGATAAAGATTAACATGAGATTTGGTCTAGCCGAGCAGCAACATGAGATCAAGACTGATAAACATCTAGAGACTTGAAGGAGTTGGAGACAAAACAAATGAGATTTGAGGGATAGAGCCGATACACTAACTAGGGATTGAGGTTATAAAGCAATGAAATGATTTGCAAGGAAAAGATTCCAAGGTTCAGGTAGCGAGAGGTTAGCGGTGCACCAAATCGTCTATAAGATAAAAGGGCAGCTATGTTCGATAGGGATTGTTGGGTAAGATCTTCACACACATGAGCAAGACATCCACAACACATGTAAGCATTCAAGGGGACTAAGCTTGGGCTCATGAGTCAAGCAAGGCATGGACACACAAACATTCAAGGGCTAACAATCACCCACATAGGCTCAAACTCCTAAGCAAGGGAATCTACTTGTAGACAACCATGAGATTAACATAACTTGAGTGTGGTTCTAGGATTAGGCTCTTCAACACTTGTATGCTCACCATGGACAAAAGGGGTAACAACTATGATATGACCTAGATAACAAAGCATCCATGCATACATCATGGTCTTAAGCAAGCATTTGAGAAACTCAATCAAATTAGCTTAAGCAACTAATAGCAAACACAAAGCTCACACATAACAAGCAATCATCTACAACAACACCACTACACCTAAATGTAAAACATGGTGGTAAGGTACTATTATCTTTTTATTTCCTTTCTACTGAGTAGGTGGATATCTCTTCAAAACAAGTTTTACTTACATTTAGCAAATTAGTTTTCGGTCATGCACAACATGACCATATGGTTAGAACCAGTTAACCATTAATAGAACAAGGGTGAGAGGAGCATGTTTATGCACAAGCAACAATCATGATATATGCTCGTCCTATTCGTCCTCACGAAATTGCCAGCCTAAGGTGGGAATCACATTCTATGTTAGTGGCATAACACGTACTCTCTCGATATATAGCTAGTCGTCAGCTACATTCAATCTATGCATTCATCGTTAGCGTACCTGCAGAAGGATTTCATTTGAGCCCAACCCCACAATTATATATATGTGGAAATGAAAATCTGGTCTCTAAGTTGCAAGCTAAATACTTCCATATATATACACCCAACATATATATACTTTCGTACCATGGCTACCCATCAGTAAATATGTCTATACACACATATGGAATAAGCATATATAGCCATACCAAAGCTAACCCACAATTAAATACTTCCGTATATATATGAGATATATATACTTAAGTATCAAAACTACCTCTCCCCTTTGACCGCACGCTCACATCTTGCGGTCATGCCACTCACCAACTTACCTAAGCGTAGAGGTATATTGATCCATACATTACCATTCAAGCGAATGACATCCATATAATAGCACGCCATATGGACGACGAAATAAAAATTGCAACAAAGTAAACCCCCCATAGTTAGTGTTAGTTTACTTATTACCACCTCAAGGTCCTTAATTGGGCTTAACTAGAGGTCGCTAGCATAGTTTTGCACATTAGTTTTGACAATTTTCCTGTAGCTAAAGTTTTAGTCAAAATAGGCTTTTTTAAAACCAAAACATTGTTTTAAAACTATGTACATGACAATATTATGCTTAATCTTGCTCTAATATTAGCTATGACAGAACCGCCCAATTTGTACAAGATCAACTATGGCTGTCCCCATTTAACACGTTGACACGCACAAACTTTCACTTATATAAACCCGATAGTCTGCCGAGTGTCACGAAGGACCTCGGTAAATCAACATCATAACCAAGATCGCATGATTAAACAAATACACATCATATACACAGAGTTGTAGCAGAAATAATGTTTACAATGAGTTCACAAATAATAATACAAGTTTGGGTTTCAAAACTGATTAGTGAAAACAACATAGCTTTCAACTGATTATAATAATATAAGTTCCAAATACATTGCTAGCATACGTGACATCCTCTGACAAAATCATATAGATAAGAACACTATATAGAGTCGCTGAGCCCACTGGTGGTTAGCCAACATCTTCAGTGGCCTGAGAACTTCACCTGCAATATGGTGGGATAAACCTTGAGTACTCGAATGTACTCAGCTAGACTTACCCGTCATAAACCAAAAATAAAGTGACACTAAGGATTATGCAAGGCTTTATAAGTGGAGCTAACTTGACAACATTTTGCATAAAAAGCCACTAATTTAGCTATACATTTTATAATTCGGTCATCAAGTTAATTATAGCTATTCATCTCTAGATTAGTAACTAACCTATGCCAAACATGTGGTATAGCATTTAGTAGCATAACAATAGTAACCATAGCCGGTGTAAGATTTCCATATTCATTAGAACCATCATATTCCATAATTCAATTACTACGATGCTAGAGCTCGTCAAGTTTCTCACTATCCGGGAGAGACGACGATTCAAATCGATTTCAACCAGCTAGGAATTTATTCCTAACACAAACCCAGACATACCTATGCCAAGGTAGTCTTAGGTCACCTTTGGTACTACTCAGGTCCACATTTCGCGGGTTCAATCAACGCCGCACAATTAGGGACGACCAGCTACCAGGACGTTTAGGACTACCCTGCCCTTAGGCTCACGTCTGGCTCCCCGCACATCCTTACTACCATCCAGAGTGCGCACTTTCACAGAATGGGGCCAGCCTGAGTTGAGCTACTTGGCTTTATGGTCAAAATGAGTTATCTGGCCAGCTAAGTGAGAGGCATGTGTTCAATCTCAATAGAAGTTCCAACAATGGTATGGTCCTTAATCAGCATAGACAGAATCACATGAGTCAACCTATGCAGGGACTCTATCCGACCTCCAGTTACATTACCCCATGGTTCTTTTCCATGATAGCAAATATAGCCAACCATGCTCTGGTATCCACCTATATCTCATAGGTGACAGGAAATCACCCGACTTCTATCGGTCTAAGCATGGCTAAGCATATATTTGATCCTGGACCTACATAGGATTCAAGGTATATTTCTAGACAAGGTAGTTCTATGCATCAAGTGTTTCCAATCAACTCCTATAACCTAATGCATCAAACATAAAAGACTCAAGTGATATTTGTAAAAACATAGGAGGCTTAAAATGCTTCGGGGCTTGCCTAGGATCCAACACTAGGTTAGTGTTTGTTAGATGACACTCACTTGGCAAGCATCTCCCATCTCTACACTTGCTTAGTCCTTCTGTCTTCTAGATGGATTCACCAAATTCCCTCTTCGGGTTCGACTCCAACATCACGTACTTCACATGGTGCTTCTAGCATACCTAGATGAGATGCAACAATACAAGTGCATGAATGAGAAGAATGGCAATATGAGATGCCTCACATAAAAGTATTCAAGATGAGCACAAGGTTACACCGAACATATATAAGCACACACGTTACTTAATTAAGAATCACACAATCTATCATGCTAGGATAGCAAGGAAGGCAGCACCAAGCATAACACAAGTTTTACAAGGTTTTAGGTATATTAACTTAACACCATCATAGGCATGAGACACACTTAGCAACACACAAAGCAAATCAAGGTGAAGCAAACAATTTTAGCTATAAGCATAGATTCTAAATAGCAGCACCATAGTCACTTGTTTTAACCATACCAAGAGTTCTAGCATGCAAAAAGTGTGACCCTAGACTTTCTGGAAAGATAATAAAAGTATCTAAAACTTTGTTATTAACACCAAAAGCTGATTCAACAAATAACAAGGTCAAAATACATCATGAAGCAGAGCTTATACAACTAAGGATAGAAAACTGATAGTAACTTCAGAAATGCATATCTCAAGTTATATTCATCCAACAAGCACGATCCTTAACTTTATAGAAATCTTATTAAGTTACATATAACTTTCCTATTATCATCTTAAGATGATTCTATAGCTACCAAGGTTAAACAACCCAATGAAGACATCTCTATCCAGATTTAGACAGAATCTAACATTCTGCTTGGAACATTAATAACTAGAGTTCTAGACCACCAAAAGCAGTGATATTAGACATTTTAGAAAGCTTAGGAAAAGCAATACAACTCTCCTATTATCACTAATACATGATTCCATGTTCAAATAAGCCAAACAATACAATCATTCAGATCTATTCAGAGCACATGCAAAAGCTGATAGCAAAATTGTAAAATCTATAACTCCTAAACCAACAGGCCTAAAATCATGAAATTTTAGTACAACCAATATAAGGAATTTATCTACAACTTTGGTATTCAACACATTCATAGAAAACATCATTATCACCATGAAATTAAATGCTTAACCAAAACTGTATGTGCAGCCCAAACAACAGATGCATACTGCATTCATCTACCATTTAGTTGCTACAAACTAACATATTCTTGACATATATGCTACCCCAAACATCTTGGAATCATATTCAAACAATCATAGCATGTAGGAATAGCAACTAGAAGCATCACATGACAATAAATACATGTATGTGCTCACGACATTCATCCTCTACTTTAATAATGCAACATATGTATTATTTTTAGTACTATATGATAACAACTAGTTTGGGGCTGAGACTTTTATGAGTGGTAGATGTAATCAAAACATGGCTACTGCACAAATTTCATATGCTTAGGTTTTATAATTTAATTGCTATGAAAAAGACAAATCTTAATTATTAATAAACATGTGAGAACAAGATAAATCTAAAGATCATTATTTTCTATAATCATATAGCCATATTAGGGTTTCTCAGGCCACATTATCACCATGCAATGGCAAAGGAAGCACATTTCACATTTTTACACCTACATAAGAATAATAACTTATTTAAAATCATTTATCAAGCCATAAACGAGTTAAATCAATCATTCAAACATACTGCATCCAATGACCATGATATTTATACCATAGCACATGCATAACATCAGTAGCCTACCATAAAAATTTCATAGCAATTGGAGCAGCACAACTTTAGATATGAATTTATTCCTAGAAAACCCTAATTAACATAGATAAATAAAAACAGCAAAAACCTTCTACTAACACATATCATATTATAACTCTACTGCATAGATCTACTCTCAAGGATTCCAAAAAGTGTTCATTTGCAATTTTACGATTTTTCTACGATTTATTATGATTTTTCAAAGTTCAGCCATTATTTTGGAAAAGAAAAACAGAAAATAGGAAAAGAAAATAGCTTTGCAACGGATACCCTACAGATCTCACAAATCATCTAAGCCCATAATTGTAAATCCCTTGTCTCTAGGCGTTTTGCATTAGGACCCAAAGAAGAGTTTCTATTTATGTTTTACCCCATCTTCTTCTTGCTCGTCATGGCTGAGAACAGAGGACGGAGGGGACGACTGGTTTGCGGCTCACCGGTGGCAAGGAGGGGCCATGTTGGGGCTAGGCTATGGACAACCATGGCCGTGCCTGGCTTAGGCTCAGCCATTGCAGACAGCAGCGGCTCGACCGTGGCAGCAGGCGGTAGGAAGCGGCGGTGGCCTCGGGCTCCCGGCCTGGTTTGGCCCGGCGGGGAAGTGCGCGAGAGCGAGAAGATGGTGGCGGAGCAGGTTTCGGTGGTGGTGCTGTAGTGGCCGGGTGGGTGGAGGACAACACAGAGTAGTGGCGGCAGAACTCGGCAGCGACCGGCTACGGTGAGCAGAATAGCGAGGAGAAAGAGAGACTGAGTGCGAGGTGGCGAGCATGAGGACAAGGAGAGGGCCACGTAGCGCCAAAATCCTATGGCCGGTGCCATTACATCTTCTTGATTCAAAAATCTAATACCACCCCAAAAATACGACTGAAACATCAATCTTCCTCCCCTCGTAACTCCTAATCCATTTAGTTTTGGCACAAGTTGTAGTAACCAAAGTTATAGAGCTACACGAGATCTCCAACTTTGCTTAAAGTGTCAAAGTCTAATTCAGCATGGTATTAGAGATACAAGGTTCCCAATTGGGGTACACGAAACATGAAAACTAAATTCAATTTCAAGCCGGCTGAAACCTCCAACTTCTCCCCTCTCAATCTCCCAAACAATTTGATGATTCGATCTACCAATTTCTTCTTGTTGTAGTGCTACGTGAATACTACACTTATGCTAAAAAGGAGCTTGGCCAAACTCGAATTGGTTTGCAAGTTACCAACTCACAAACCAGCCTACATGGAAACTAAAAATAGCCATTCAGCCATTGAGGACTTAGCAAATTTTTCGAGCTCCAAAGTGTAATGGATTCCAACTTGAGGGCTCTATTAGTCTAAGTTAGAGACTGAACTAGGTCTTGACCTTTAAACAAAGTTTGTTCCACTCAAACTGAACTACAACTTTTATTTAAGGTGTAACTCCATGCAAACACTCTAAGAGATAGGTCAACATAGGTCAAACTAGCATCATGATAAAGCTTGAATTATCTTTTTGATCCATTGAAGCATTTTTTGGCCATTTGCTCAACATGATCGAACCCTTCATAGCTTTGTTGTAGAGTACAATTAGAGTATTTTGGGCAAGGTAGCAAGGTTTGGTAGACATCCCATGTTCTCATTCACCAAATGAAGCAATTCAAGAAAGATTATAATTTATCATTTCATGTGACTTCTTGGCTCCAAACTTCATGAAACTTATCCAATAGTCAATGTATATGGAAATAGATGTGAGGCACATGAAAAGGGGCACCTTCCATATTACTCAAGCCTATATTTGAAAAGGGTCAACATGTAAGCAAGGTGTATTGTCCAAGTTCAAGTTGGGACTCAATTTCATAGATTTGATCTCAACACTTCCATCACCATTTCAGAAAAAGGACCTAAAGCTCCTGATTATCTCTTGATCTATCATGTTTGAGCTCAAACCCACTACCTAGCGAGTGGCTAACACATGGGTTGTTATAGCTATAGTAGAACCAACTAATTTATAAGAGCACAAGTACAATGGCAGCCGGCAAGCGGTCGCACTATCATACTTGAGCCCATATAAACCCGGTAGTCCATCGAGTACCACGAAGGGTCTCAATTAACCATCAACATACAACTAAGATCATACATGATTCAACATATATATCACACGTTACATAAAGCTCACAAATACAGTTCATCCATCAGAGTACGAATTAAGGTTAATACAAACCAAGTTCAGTAAAATAGTAGCGGAAGCAAATTAAAGTTTGAAACTAACATCTACCATCATAGTTCAAATATAGTGCTAGCTCATGATCACCTCCACAAAAGCATATGAGAAGTATTAATAAGAGATGCCTGCCCAGGGCTCACTCCTTGTCCATGGCGGGACAGAAGCAGTTCTTGCAATAGCCATGATACACTGTAGCATCTACAACAATGGGAATAAAACCCTCAGTACAAGAAGGTACTAAGCTAGACTTACCCATCATAAACCAAAAATAAAGTGACTCCTAGGATTATGCAAGGCTTTATAAGTGGAGCTAGCTTGACAACATTTTGCATAAAAAGCTTACCAATTCAAGTATACAATTATAATTCGGTCATCAATTTAATTATAGCTATTCATCTCTAGATTAGCAACTAGCCTATGCCAAACATGTGGTATATCATTTAGTAGCATACAATAGTAACCATAGTCGGTATAATAATTCCATGTTCATCATAACCATCATCCCATAATATAGTTACTACGATGTTGGAGCTAGCCAAGTTTCTCACTATCCAGGAGAGACGACGATTCAAATCGATTTCAACCAGCTAGGAATTTATTCCTAACACAAACCCAAGCAGACTAGATTAATGGTCACCTTAGGTCACCTTGGTACAACTTAGGTCCACATTTTGTGGGTTTAATCAGCGCTGCATAATCTAGGACAACCAGCTACCAAGACATTTAGGCTTGGCCTACCCTTGGGCTCATGTCTAGCTCCCTGCACATCCTTACTACCATCTAGAGTGTGTACTTTTATAGAATGGGGCCTGACCTGAGTTGAGCTACTCAGCTTCGTGGTCAGAACGAGTTATCCAACTAGCTAAGTGAGAGGCATGCGTTCAATCCTATCAAAAGTGCCAACAACAGTGCGGTCCTTGACCGGCATAGATGGAATCACATGAGTCAACCCACACATAGACTCTACCTAGCCTCTATTTCCATTTCCCCATGGTTCTTTTCCACGATAGCAAATATAGCCAACTGTGCTGTGGTATCCACCTATATCTCGTAGGTGACAGGAAATCACCCGACTTCTACCGGTCTAAGCATGGCTAAGCATATATTCAATCCTGGACCTACACAGGGTTAAAGGTATATGTAACTAGATAAGGTAGTTCTATGCATCAAGTGTTTCAATCAACTCTTATAACCAAATGCATCCAACATAAAGGACTCAAGTGATATTTTGTAAAACATTAGAGACTTAGAATGCTCCGAGGCTTGCCTTTGAGGAAAGAGGTTGGCCGGTGGCCAGGGTACTTAGGGGGGTCCTCGAGAGTTTGCTCGTCTTCTCCTAGAGTTATGGCCTGAGGCATCTCCTACTAATCCTCCTCTTCTTCTTCGTTGAACTCCAAAAGAGTTATCCCTTTGGACGATCCTATATGCATGAGTATGAAATAAGATATCACGAATGCATATATAATGACATGTATAATATGATATGATGTGATGAGTGCATTCACATAAGTGTTTTCAATAGTATTGCATTAAGATGATAACAAGTTACATTTTCTTTTACTGAGTAGGTGCATATCTCTTCTCTAGTAATTAAACAAATTCTCATCTAAGCAATTTTCTGGACTACAAGACAGCAGCCACTTGTTTTGAACAAAACTAGAGTTATACACATCAACATAATATGGTTGTGGACATTTTGGAAATCTTATGAAATTTCCTACAACTTTGTTTTAATCATCTCAAAGTGATTCAGCAGTTATCTAGGTCAAACAATTCAATTATTCAGATTTGTCTAGGGATAAAGCATTTCTAACAGCAGACTTCTAATAGTTATAATTCTTAAACCATAAGGCCTATGACTTTGAAAATTTAACACAAGGTAGACAAGTAAGTTATCTACAACTTTGTTATTAACCATCTTTACAGAAAAGATAATTATCATCATGAAATCATCACCACAACAAAAACTACACATGCAGTCATCTAGTTGAATTATAAAGCAATAATGAACTAGTTGCCTACAAACAAATACTTCTAAGCCTCACTAATAGTATCAACAAATTATATGCATCAGGCACACCACAGAAAACATCACGGTTAAGTCTAACTAATTTATTTATATTCATTTACTAATTTCCTTAGATAATAAGGTGATTTACAGAGTAAATATTTCCATTGCTCAATAAATTTTGAACAAATTATAGTAGGCTACACATGACCCTAATAGCCTATTGTACAAATTTCATGCTATTTGGACAAGTATAGCTACCTCTACAAAAATGACAAGTTACATATGCTTATTTTAGCAAAAATAGGTTAGCATAGTGAAAAGTGTCAAGTAATAGATTTAATATTTTTCTTACTTTCGTCCTAGTATGAGAATACTATGTAAAAATTTGCATGATCATATGTTATGTATTTTTACCCCAATTAATTTCACTAGAATCTAGCAATTAATTAAGATTAAATAGGAAGACATGTTACAAGTATGTTTACTATAGGTCTAATATTTTTCTTAGCAGGAGCATGTCAACACAAGAGCAGAAAAATTGGAATCATAATTTTATCACCTTCCTAGCTCAAGTTATGCAATCTACAACATAAAAACTATTTTAAAAGCACTTATATTTCTCAATTTAATTCTCCTAGAAAAATACCTTAAATAGTAGATTTCATATTTTTATCAAATATTATACTTCAAGATGAATCGAACAAAATTTGGTTCACTCAATTTGGATACTCCTAGCTCAAGATATCAGTTTTACAAGATTTGCATACAATCTAGAAAAGATAAAATAAAACCTAAAACCTAAACCCCAGCAGCTGCTACATGCACACAGTGCATTGCACCCAGAGACGCTGACTGCTAGGCCCTAAGGTCAACCTAGACCCACATGTCATTGGGACAGAAGCAGGGGCGACGTTTGACTGGTCGTAGTTCGCCGGTAGAATTATAACTGTATACTTGAATTGGTAAGCTTTTTATGCAAAATGTTGTCAAGCTAGCTCAACTTATAAAGTCTTGCATAATCCTTGGAGTCACTTGATTTTTGGTTTATGATGGGTAAGTCTAGCTGAATTGTACCAAAGGTGACCTAAGATGACCGTTGATCTAGTCTGCCTGGCTTTTTGTTAGGACTAAATTTTCAGCTGGTTGAAATTGATTTGAATCACCATCTCTCCTAGACAGTGAGAAACTTGGCTAGCTCCAACATCGTAGTAACTGTATTATGGAATGATGTTTATGATGAGCATGGAATTATTATACTAACTATGTTTACTACTGTATGCTACTAAATGATATACCACATGCTTAGCACAGGCTAGTTGCTAATCTAGAGATGAATAGCTATAATTAACTTGATGACTAAATTATAACTATATACTTGAATTGGTAAGCTTTTTATGCAAAATGTTTTCAAGCTAGCTCCACATATATGATGATTTGTGAAACCATCTTAAAAATTCAAGTGTGACATGACTTCTATGATGAACCATTTTTTGTCATAAATTCATCATAGAACTAAAATTATGATGAATTTGGCTCCTTTAGTGACAAAAGCTATTCGTCGTAGAAGTGGATATTTCTAGTAGTGTCAATTTCTGATCCAACTCAGACTCAGAAGGCTATGGACAATGAAGACTCCCACTCAGACATGAGAGATCCATCAGGGTTGGAGATCCCATTTGATGTCCATGTTGAAGACGTAAGTCGTTTTCCACTCGGACTCAAGAATCAAGCTTCAATCTATCAAGATACAATTATAAACCTCATGCAGTCAGAGCAAGAGATTCCATTAATAGGTGCTTAGAAGGGTTTGGTCTTGTCCATCATGCCTGAGGGAGGCATTGTTCACTGGCTAGGTGCTTGACCCGGTACCTCTTTAACAGATCCATCTCGCATAGTCGGCATGGTGGAGCTCCTACCCTATCAAGACGACAGTACTCTTCCACCTGACAATGATCATGGCTCTATAAAATCTTACATAGCATGATGACTATAGAGTCTAGGATGTACTCAGCCCTAAGACATTCTAGATAAGTCTTCATGGTCGGTCACCCACATCAGATACCTATGCCTCAAGCTCCTGATATTCAAGAAGGAGAAGATACTTTGTCCAACATCTCCTCGGATCCCGCAGCACCCGCCGAAGAAACAGATGAACAGAAGACAGCTAGGGAAAGGAAGAATAGAGTTTGACAAGCTCATCATAACCATGCCCAACACCACAAGGAAGAGTGGGAACGGTACCAGGCAGCCTACCGAGATGTTGAGCAGTGACGCTTGGCCGGAAAGGCCAAGTACGAACAACACCAACAAGAGCAAGAAAGAGAATGGCAATATCGAGAGCGTGATGCCTTCAGTGCATAAGCTTAACGCAACCTTGGTGCAAGCTTCATGGAAGTAGCTGGTCACAGGATCTTCACTACACCCTATGCCAATGTCTATAATCTAGCAAACAAGCTAGCCGCTATTGAGAATCTAGCTGATGATCAATGGTGTCTCAAGGTGATCCTAGAATCTATAGCCTGAAAGATGCAAGCAACAAGGTGGCATCTGCTGCCCCTAACCCTTCTAGAGGGCTAGATCCTCATGCTTCTGCCAACTCTTGACAAGCAAACATGTAGCGAGTACTGGCCCACTCACGTCTAGGGCCTCAGGGTAACCAGAACAGGAATCGGGGTGCTGCATAGTCAGCCTATCATCATTAAGGGTACCACTACAACAATAGGGAGGGTAGAGGTGAGTCTAAGCATAGGGAAGCTAGCATCTCCCCTAATAGATTCCCATGTTTCTCAGATAGACTCCTTTCTATCTAGCTCCCCTATAATTTCAAGCCGTCCAACCACTCCAAATACGACAGAAAGATAGAGCTCACCTGGTTTGATAAGCTATAGCCTAATTCCATCGATACTTGGGAACAGCTTCAGCGCAAGTTCTGTGAAAACTTTTGTGGCGTTCTCACCCACCTAAGCACTCGGATCGAGCTTAGAACATGCAAACAGAAACTAGACAAAACTTTCCAAGAATACTACCGCTACTTTGTAGAGTTACAAGCCTAATTCTATGACATCATAGATAGGGAGGTGACTGAGCACTTCTCTAATGGGATCAACAACAAGTGGTAGTTTGAAAAGTTTTGTGATGATAACCTAGAGACTGCTGAGGACTTTAAGCGTATCGTATAGAAGATGATTGTAACACCCTAGGTCTTAGGCTTGCACTTTTGCACTTGCATTGCATGGGCATAAGCATCATTCATTCATATATGAGCATAAGCATATGAAGTTCATCTCAAATCACCTTACTTTTGTACATGTGATGATAGCTATATGCATGTATATGCTTGCCATTATGTGTGACCAATGTATGAAATGCTTGTGGGATATTAGGGGTACCTTAAACATGTTTAGAATGTCATATGGAACAACTTTGGTATTCATGACTTGGACCAATTTGGCCTCTAAGTCATGGTTAGTGTAAGTTACCATTTTCAAGTTGTATGTTGACCCAAGTTGAACTATAGAATAGATTATTTGCATGGCAGTGCACCCTTAAGCAAAGTTTTAGTACTTGACTAGAGTAACAACTTTTATTTTTGGGTCAAGAGCTAATTCAGTGCCTATGATCGTCAAATAGGGCTCACAAGAATCAACAAAGTACTGTTTTCACACTTGGAAATTTCTCTGTCATAAACCGGTTTTCGGTTTTCAAGTGACCTACTTTGAAGCTTTGTAATTTGAAAATCATGATGAATTAGATGTTACTCCCTAAAGCAAAGTTGGGGTTTACATGTAGCTCTACAACTTTTAGTAATGGAGTTTTTGCTAACTCACCACGGATTAGGAGATATAGGAGGGGTGAACATGCGCTGTCAAACGACCTGATGGCTAGTTTGAACCGGTCGCCGCACGCCATCAGTGGCCGACCATGCTAGGCCACGTCCACCATGTGGTGGCCTTGCTCTAGTGATGGCCAAGCTGGTCAGGCAGCAACATAGTTAAGGGTGAGGCGACATCGCTGCTCCATTCAGTTTCCACCCTCTCGTCCTCGCTTGCCTTAACTCTCGCCCACAAAGTAGCAGCACTGCCGTCGCCATCGCCATCGCTGCTGTGAGTTCACCGGGCTCACCCACAGCTATCACTGCTCCATTTCCAAGTTTCTTGTGCCAATAGCTTTGCCTTGCTCTGCTCTACCACCTCGAACCACCAATTTGACCGCTCGAGTCAAGGTGAGGCCATAATCTGAGCTGTTGTGCCTGCCATGGTTGTGGTGCACCACCGAGCGTGAGCTCATCATGGCCAGCCACAACACATGCACCTTTATTCCTTCTCTCCCTCCTCTAGTCTTCACCATAGGTCCAAGGATCTAAACCCACCATCCTTTTTAGATGCTACCGCCATGTTGCGCCGGAATGTACCACCACTCTCGCCGTGGCCGCCATGGCCACCATGACATGCAAGCTCGTCATTGCTGAGCTAGCCTATCGCCTCCCTCCTCTCTCACACACCTTAGGTAGAGTAGACCTAACCCTAGCTAATGGCATGATGGAGACCTCTCTATCGTCACCATCTAGCCGTAACGGTGAGAACAATGTCGTGCACCATGCGCCGCCGCGCGACCACGCACGTGGGTAGAGCTCACCGCCACCTCGCTGGAACCCTAACCACCCTAGATAGCTTCATTAGGTTACCATGAAGCTATGACACACCTCATCTGAGCAAACCATGGCCGGAGAAAGCTAGCGTACCGCCGTGCTACCTCCACTGTCCACCATTGTTACTGGCGAGGGTGCTCTTGTACATCGCTGGTCCAATGAGGGGTACCACTAGGTGTGGGAGAGCGCGGGGAGTGCAACCATGATGATGCAACCACCGAAGACCTCACCATCGGTGAGCTATCGCCGGTCAAATGCCGCCTCTGTTCTGGTTCACTGACGGATGGGTCCCATTGATAGTGTGCACATCTGTCATTCTGAGTATTGCTTTGAATTTCTTATATATTTTAACAGATTTGAATACCAACTTCAAAAATTCATATCTAGAGCTAGGTGTGTCCAAATTGAGTGAACCAAATTTTGTTGGGTTCCTCAAGAAGTGTAGTATTTGATAAAAATATGAAATGCACTGTTCCTAGTACTTTTTTGGGAGAATAAAATGGAGCTAGATAAATGCTTTTTGAATGTTATCAATCTTGTAAAATGCATAACTTGAGCTAGGAAAGTGACAAAAATGTGATTCCAATTTTGCTGATCTTGTGGGGACATGCTCTTGCTAAAAAAATACTAAACCTATAGTAAGCATGCTTGAAATATGGTCTTCCTATTTAATCTTAAATAATTACTAGTTTATAGTGAAAATAAATGAGGTAAAAATACATAACTAATGATCCTGCAAATTTTTACACAGTGTTATCATACTAGGATACATGTAAGAAAAATATAAAATCTATTGTTTGACACTTTTCACTAGGCTAAACTATTTTGCTAAAATGAGCCTATGCAACTTGTCATTTTTGTAGGTAGGGCTATATTTATCCAAATAGAATGAAATTTGTACAGTAGACTTATGGAGGCATAAGCAGTCTACTATAATTTTATTAGAATTTATGGTGCAACTTTGATATATTTTCCTTATTTTACCTTAGTGTACAAATAAATTAATAAATGCATTTAAATAATTTACTTGGGCTTGACCATCATGTTTTCTATAGTTTATATGATGTCTATGAACTATTGGTACCATTGGTTGTGTCCAAATTTGATTGCCTGTATGCAGTGAAATATTAATTGCTCTATAATTCAATTTTAGTGACCATTTGGATAGTTTCTGTTGTGAAGTAAATTGCATGGGTAAAATGATGTTTGCTGTGAATATTGTCAATAACAAAGTTGTAGATAACTTACTTATCTTGCTGGTGTCAAATTTTCATGGCAATAGGCTAAATAGTTTGAGAGTTATAGCTGTTAGAACTTGGTCTCTAAAAATGCTTATTCTCTAGAAATTCTAGATAGACCTAGGAAATTTACCTATTTTGACTAGGATAATGGTTGAATCACCTTTTGGTGATTAAATGAAAGTTGTAGGAAGTTTTATAAGCTTTCCAAAAAGTTTAAGATCATAGTATTTGGTTATGGTGGCGGGACCTGCTTCCTCTGTTAGAAAATGGGAATCAACAAATCAATGGCTACTCTTCTACACACCATGACAGTTGAAAAGACTCTTACCTTGTTGCACAGCACTTTCACGTTGCTTACGCGTCGCCACTCACGGCCTTCTTTGAAGGGGTGTGGTGCCTTCCGAGTCAACACTCAGACTCCACGCCCACTTCCGTTCACCTTCGCCAGCCTGCCTCTAGCATAGCTGGTAGACCATTAGGGTGGCTTTAGAGTCATCTGACTCTTCTTCCCCCCTTGTCGTTGATGGCATGGCACAACTATGAGCACTATGGCTTGGGCCCTCGGTCGGAGGTAGCGGCGGTAGTGGCGGGTGATCCATGAAGTTTCTCCCAAGGTGCTGCATCTAGATACAAGTTACGTCAGTCATAATACTCAGTTTTATTTGAACTAAATTATCAATCAGACAGTCAAGAACCTTACATTTGGTGGCATGCACTTTGAGTGGTACTCGTCTGGCGCACTGGGTGTTGCCCTCAGATTGGAAAACATATGTTGCAGCTTGTCCAGCAACTCGACATCAAACATCTGCTCCTTCATCAACCGAGTTGGGTCATCAGGCCCCGTGTACTCAAACCCATAATTTAGCCTCTGCTGTAAGGGTTATACCTGATGCCCTACCCAACTAGCGGCGACACCTTCTCCAGTCAAGCCCTTCTAGCGCAGAACAACTATTTGTGAGATGTGGGGGCGGATGGCGTCAAACTCCACACTCAGGTTTTCTTGCTCCCAACGGGAATTAACCCTAGAAGCATCTATAGAGTGGGTCTCTATGGATGGCAACACGTTTCTAGAGTAGAACCACTTACTCCTCCAATTTTTGTTGGAATCCTTTAGACTATAAGTCAAGAACTCTGTCTTCTGCCCTATCCTAAATTGGAACCCTGCTCCACCCACTACATCTAGGTTGGTAGCATTAGGGTGCGATTTTAGTTTGAAGAAGTAGCGAAACAGATGGATAGAAGGGGGATTCCAAGGAAACCTTCGCAAAGATGGACAAAATTGAAAGTTGCAGAATGGAATTGGGGTATAGATGGTTCATACAGATGCCGTAGTAATACAACAATCCACAGAAAAAGTCAGAGGCGGGTAACCCTAACCCTCTTTCAACAAAGGGAGTAAACATGACTATGTCGCCCTCCTCAAGATCAGGGACATGATGGTTACTGGGGGCTTTCCACTCACCAAAGTGCTTCTCAGGAAGCAGTCTGTCCTCATGCAATTTCTTTAGGGCATCCTCCTTCACAGACAACTCTTCCTAGATCTACATCTTGACACCGTATGGATCTGCCTGGGCTGCATGCTTCTTGTTTCCCTTCGATGTGGGATTGGAGGCGGTGGCTTTCTTTGATTTCACCATCACTTGAAAGTTCACAAGTTTTTTTGCTCGTATTCACCTGGTGATGGATAGGGTTTGCAGAGTGAGCTCAAAAGAAGGCACTAGCGGTGGTGTGAGTGAATGGGGAGAAATCCTCAGTTACCACAGGGGGACTATTTATAAGTATGGACATAACCCTTTGAGTTCTCCATTGCTATAGTGTGGACTCAACAACAGCACCGTTATTGGGCCACCGCTACAACCAAAATGGCCCTTTGGCTTCCACACCATGCGATTTTTCACTATCTGTGTGGGCCGTTGTTTGGTCTGGTGGTTATGTATTTTTTTAGCATTCACATTACACAGCATTGCAGATTCTAGACAGTGTTGCTTTATAAAAAAATTTCATTCAAAGATACAAATATTGGATACAAAATTTCTCATGAAATTACAAAGTACAAAATGCCTAATCGGGTATGATAGAGTACTCATACTCTACGTGCTTCTCAATAGGCACTTTCATACCTGATGCACCTAGAACCAAGAGGGGAAGAGTAGTGCATCCAGGTAGATAACAGAAGTGTAGCGTGTCCTAGCCTAGAACTTTGGGTAGTCAGTCGGACTATGAACATTTGTTGGCCGACTACCCTTGGGAGCATCGCTACTACAAGAGGTAGCCTACCAGCTAGTATGTAGGATGAGCTCTTCGCACATCTTGCCACCTAGCCAATGCCATCTGTACACATTCGGGTCAGAGTACGACCCTTCATGGATAGACATCGACAGGCACGCTCAAAGAGCTTACATGGGACTACTAGGTGTGCCACTCTACCAGCCATCACAAGAATTCTTCTAGTTGCAGCTCTAGGCTACTCTACTGTGCACAACTATTGGTTTAGCCTACTTCTAAACCCTATCACAAGAATTCTTCTAGTTGCTACAAATCTTGGCTATGCAAGCCAAGTACTCTCAAGGGCTGGTCTACTTCACTAACCACCATATTTGCAAGCTTCAAACTTAGAGCTACTTTGCTTCTTCTATCACTGAGGTTCAAGTGCTCGCTAGGAGGGTTTTTATAGGCTCCACGGTGGTGTACATGGACTAAGCACACGTGAGAGAGCAAACAAGTTCATGATTCACATATAGGCTCACATGCCGCACTACAAGGGTACAGTGTGTCCCACTACACCTTTTTAGTGTGCAGATAGCCTTACTTCAGCACATGTGAAGCAACAGTACATGGGGAGGCATCTTTAATGGCATATTTGATAGGATATTCCCTACACAGTTGTTGACACCAAATTTTGGCCAGATATATGCAAGAATCCTAGACTTTGAAATCCATTTAAGGAAGGCAAAGTTTTCGTAGAATCAGCTAAGTAAGTTGCCATCGAGATCAGCCAGATGGTGTGATGCGCCATTCAAAAATAAGCCTTTTTGGTTGTTGGCTGCCTTTACCAATCAAATCCAATCGCCAATTATGATACAAAAAGAGGAGAAATTGGCAAACTTAAACACATATGCATTTACTATTAACCAAGTTCCACATGTATTTGGAGAATGTTATTCTGTAGGTCACAAACACAGATACATGGAGAAATTCACTGAAAGGCGCTTTCTCAACATTGATTTGCGCAAAGGAACAAGGGAGACGCCCACCAACTTAGGTCAACCAGGGCCAAGCACCACTGAGGGCTGATCCAGGCCTAGCCAAGAGCCTACCATGCGAAGGCGGTGGCGAGGTGGCATGGTCAAGGGGCGACCGACCCCTAGGGGCGCTCGACCCCCTACCGATGCTCCTCTGGCTATCCTTGCTCAGGCGGTGGCATGCTCCCATGCTAAGGCAGTGCAGTTCGGTCCTCGCCAAGAATAGCCGAAGCACCACCTTGAGCCTTGTATAAATAAAGGGGTACCCCTCCCTCTCTATTACACACTCACATTGAGCAACACCTCACACCTCACTCTCTAGTTGTAGCTTTACTTTCTTTTTAGAAGTTTTAGAGCAAGGCAAAGCTACCTTGGAGAGCTAGGCTCCTTGGACGAAGAGACATTTGGGTATGAATATAGATATGAGTTCTTCCAAAGTTATGCTCTCATATTACATTTATAGTCATACTTATGAACTAGAGTATAGTTATTGTGTTATTATCTTGATATATGAACTAGTCTATAGTTTATGTGTCATGAGAATAGCACAAACCTTTATGCTTAAACACTCATATAACTTATATAATCAGAATTAGAGCAAAGTTGAGGTGGCGGTTCATCGTGTCGTCAGGTGTGCCTAAGTCCTTTACCTATCGATCCATAGGGTCAGGGACCCAGAAGGATTTGGGTAGTTTCTATATACACAAGAGTGGTGCTTGGGTATGGAGAGACAGGTGAATGCATTGTCCCTTTCCGCGGTTGAGGGGTAGGTGGTAGGTGGTGATAGCCCTATCCATCCCTTATAATCCCCCATATTCGACAGGGGTGTAGGAGTCTAAATTATCACATGAGGTTGCTGCCAGATGAGTACTCGGTGGCCTTTTGACCTGCTTCACACTTAGCCCTAATACTAATTATGTAATTTGTATGATCATTAACTAATATTTATATGACTATACAAGACCAATGCCTTCTCAACCTAGGATTATTCTTTTATTCTTTCTTTTCTATTTTATCCTTTGAGAAATGCCAAGTGTGTGTCCACTATCTTGAAATCACCATTTTTATCCTTGCTATAAACATTGGTGTACTTGCAAGCATTATTATTCAAGTTCATATCCATACTAGACTCTTAATCAAATGCCTTCCTTTACGAAAATATAAATAATGATACCCTAAATACTTCCAGGTGAAATGCTACAATGATAGCTCCGTGCGCTTGCGGATAAATATCTAAAATTGTTAAGGAACTATCAAGGCTATTACTTAGTGGCATTGCTAGTTGTTAGTGATGACGCTAAGAAATACCAACAAGCACTTATGCACTGTTGCAAGGGATACAAACCTAGTAGCTATGCTAAGAAGCGCCAACACCGATGAAGGATGGTAGTAGCCTGAAGCAAGAAGACACGATGGACTTCATCGAAAGGGAAGTTTGGAGTCCAAGTTATCATAATTTAGGATATTTTTTTTTCTTTTCCAAGTTTTGTGATTGGTCTTGTTCGACCAGGACTCATAGTCAAGCCTCGGGTATAAATATTGAACCTCGGCTATTGTAGCTAGAGATACAAACCTAGTAGCTATGCTAAGAAGCGCCGACAAGCATTTTTGGTGCCGTTGCTAGGGAAGGCATACTGATTAAAGAATTTAGTAGGACATGATCATGATAATATGCATGTAACGTAGCCATTGTTTATGCAGGCTAACTTTGCTTGTTTTCTCCTGTTGTGGATGAAAATAGGATAGTGTATGACCGGTTTCAACCTGCCGAACAACTACACTGAAAATCCAGAGGCACTCCTAAGAAAGATATGGTCTTGTGCCGCTTCTTCTGCTACTCCTCCGATAGTCGAACTAGTCACCCCGCACCATCCGCTAATCCAATCATAGCCAAGACCCTTCATGACTACTCCAGCCCTGCTGTTACCAACATGCCCATTAGGCCCACTATTAACATTATTATGGAGACGGGGTCCCAATCTTCCGTTAGGTTCAAGATAAACAATGATTTGTTTGGAGAGCGACACACCGATCTGGTTTCAGATCACAAAGACCCAAACCCTGCAACCTTAGCACCACGTCTCCTCTGGTTATCAACCGTGTCACAATCCAGTTGACCTCGCCAAGAAGGCTAATCCCTGCCGCGAATTGAAGAACACAAGCAAGAACAAGATAAAAAGCAACTCAATTAAAGTGACAATTGCAGATGAATGATTAAGCACTCGAAGTTGGGGTCTTGCAAACCGATAACGACGACTGTTCAATGACAGATTGATCTAAAACAAAACCTAAACCCTAAAGTAGGTGGTGGCTACTGATTATATAGCCTAAGGAATGTCCAAGGATCCCTCTTCACGTCCTAAAGGTGTCCCAACACGTTACAAGGCCCAACGGCCCAAAAGACGACGACGCAGCGTCGTGACAGATTCTGGATGTCAACTTGTTTCGACGATTCCGATTGATTCTTATGGAATTTTGATGTGGGTCCACTTCCATTGGTTTCCTTATGAAATTATCTTTCCATCCATATGTGGATCATCAAAAACAGAGTTCGTATGCGACCTGGACGTCCGTTTTACTATACGCGGATCCTGGAGCCCGAGATGGACTCGAACTCAAGTTGGACTGAGCCTCCGGCTTGGCTTGGACGTCCTTGCTGGCCTCCTAAGGTGGTGGCCAAGGAGGAGGACGTCCAAGGGCTTTCTTGGTGGGTTCTCCAAGTCCTTGGGATGTGCTCCCACTTGGGCCAGGGTCCCAAGGATGAATAACAAGCCCATAACGACAGTGTAGCTCCCAGCAGAAACAGCGACAGAATATCTTGATGGTTTGGAGGCCTTACTGATGTGATATTGAGATGAGACCAGATCTATTTGAAATCTTATCAAACAAGCTTTCCATCAAGTGCTCATTGACCTCGATCGCACTCCAGATGGCTGAGTTATGGCCTTCCCAATGAAGCACTGTTGAGCTGCCGATGAACCGAAAATTCAACTTTGATGAACTTGCACGTTGAGACATATTTGTACCTACATTCAAATAATGACATGTACATGTGGAACCAAGTGAATTGTACAAAAAGTCACTATGCAAATGTAGGAACGAGCTCACCTTATAAACAATGGTCGTATCCAATGGTGTCATGTCCTCATCACATTAGGCATGGGAACTACGAGCTCTATACTAGCCTCATCATGATGGTGAAGGCAAACCAATTCCATGGTTTGCCAAGCGAGGACGCGAGCACACATCTCCAACACTTCCTCGAGTTGTGTGACACCATCGTCATCAAGGATGTCGCACCTAAGAGCATCAGGCTCTGGTTGTTTCCCTTCTCCCTCTCAGGGAAGGCGTAGGAGTGGTTCTACAAGGAAAAGGAAGCTATCAAGACATGGGACAAATGTTCCACGGTGTTCCTCACCAAATTCTTCCCCATGGGCAAAACCAATGCCGTGAGGGGATGAATTTTGAAGTTCTAGCAAAGCTCCATGGAAACCATTCCTGAGGCATGGGAGAGGCTGTAGGATTACATCCAAGCATGCCCACACCATGGGATTGAAATCTGGTTAGTGCTCCAAAATTTTGATGGATTAATACCCATGTCTAGGGGCCACCTCGATGTTGCTGCTGGAGGTGCTTTCCTTTCCCTCACCATTGATGGAGCCACGACTCTCATCAATAAAATGGTGTCGAATCAAAGTAGGGGGAGGAAAGGAATACACAAAAAGGAATGCATACCGTGAAGGAGACGGATATGCTTTCTGCAAAAATTGATTTATTGATGAAAAGACTGGAGGAACGGGCCCAAGATGAAAATAGTTAGCCAAGCTCAGATTGAAATAGTGGGTTTGGAATTTTTAGCCAACCTGATTGTTCTCAAGTTAGGGAATGATGTGGATGTTATTTTGGGAATGAAGTGGATGGTTAAGCATTAATGTGTCATTCTATATTAACACCTCTATAGAGAATTGTGAAAGAAGCCGTCACCAAAGTCGATGATGGATGTCAACAGCCAATCCAAGCAATCGGCTCTGAAGACTTTTCTTAAATGGATTCCCTGATCGATGATGCATAAGGGAAGTTAGGGCAGGGATGTACGTCGGGTTGATTTACTAGAGGCAGTTGATACCGGACCTGGTGAAAGACCTAGGCCAATGTATGTAAGTGCTAAATTGGATCTTGAGTACAAGCAATAATTGGTAAATCTTTTAAAGGAATATCGAGATTGTTTTGCTTTGGAATGTTATGAGATGCCCAGTCTTAGCCGATCAATTATTGAACATCGGCTACCTATTAAGGATGGATATTGACCATTTAAACAAGCCCTAAGAAGATTTAAACCTAAATTACTTGAGGATTTCATGAAGGAAATTACAAGGTTATATGAGGCTGAGTTTATTCAATAGTGTCGATACACAGATTGGATTTTGAATATAGTCCCCGTGCTCAAGAAGAATGACAAACTAGGGTTTGCATTGACTTTAGGGGTTTAAACAAAGCCATGCCAATGGACGCTTACCCAATGTCGATAGCTACCTTTTAGTGGATGTAGCATCGAGGCATAAGTTTATTAGTTTTATGGATGGCAACACAGGCTATAATCAAATTTTCATGGCCGAAGGATGTTCCTAAGACTGCTTTTAGATGCCCAGGAGCTCTTGGCTTATATGAGTGGGTAGTTATGACTTTCGGCCTAAAAAATGCTAGTGCAACTTATTAGCGAGCCATGAATTATATCTTTCATAAGTTGATTGACAGGATAGTTGAGATTTACATCGACAATGTAGTTGTGAAATCCAAAAGTTAAAAAGAACATCTAGCTGACCTACGGGAGACTTTGGAGTGCACAAGGAAACATGGCTTAAAAATGAACCCGAGCAAATGTGCTTTTGGAGTATCAGATGGAGAATTCCTGGGTTTCATGGTCCATGAAAGGGCAATTGAAGTTGGACAAAAGAGCATGAAGGCCACTGATGAAGCAGTCCCACCAACAAACAAAACCCACCTGCAATCTTTGATCGGTAACATTAATTTTATCAGGAGATTTATCTCGAATTTATCAGAAAGGGTGTTTTCGTTCTCTCTTTTGTTGAACCTAAAAGCTGATCAAGAATTTAGATGGGGCGACGTACAACAAAAAACATTTGATGAAATTAAAGAATATATGAAGTCCCCGCTAGTGCTAATCCCTTCACAATGTGGTAAGACTTTTAAATTGTACATGTCAGTTGATGACCATACATTTGGATTGGCCTTAATGCAAGAATTTGAAGAGAATGAGTCATTTTCTATCTAAGCAGAAGGCTTTTTGATCTAAAAACAAGATATTCTCCAGTGGAAAAGTTATGCTTGTGTTTGTACTTCTCATGCACTAAATTATGACATTATTTGTTGTCGGCTGAATGCACTGTGGTGTGTAAGGCCAACATGATCAAACATATGTTGTCAATGCTAATTCTAAATGTGAGAGTAGGAAAGTAGATTCTGGCATTATCTAAGTTTGACTTTGAGATACGAGTCAGCCAAGGCAGTTAAAGGACAAATAATGGCTGATTTTGTGACTCATCTTCATAGACCTAGTATCAGATATGTTGAGCCGATGCCTTGGACATTGTTCTTTGATGGTTCATCATGCAGACAGGGTGGTGGTATTGGCATGATTATTATCTCACCCCAAGGGTCAAGTTTTGAATTTGCTTATTCCTTCAAGCCAATGTCTACTAGAAACTAAGTTGAATATGAAGCCATCCTTAAAGGACTTCAACTTCTTCAAGAGATGGTGTCCTAAGAAATTATTATGACAAGTGTCAGTGTTTGATCGATGAGTTCCCTATGGTTAACATCAAGCATATTCTGAGGCTCAAAATCAAGAAGCCAATCAACTAGCTCAGAATGCTTCTGGTTATCCACAAATTCAAGAGGTCTTCAACAACAAGATCATCATTGATGACTGGAGGAGTGAGATAATAGATTATCTTAGAAACCCATCACAAAAAGTCTCCAGAAAGCTGTGGTACAAATCAATCAAATATGTGATGCTTGACAATCAGCTATACTATAAGACTATTGTCACACCTAGATTTGAGAAAGCAAACTAGGTGCATATCACATGTGTGTTAGGATCTCAAATTACACACATGCAATGACATCATCAATGGTACAAAACATAGTGTTTGTACATTAAAGCATAAACGAGTACATGAGTATCATTATTACAAGTCTTACATCAAAGTTCTAGTGAATACAAATAGTATCATTCGGTAAAAGAAAATAAATGACGATGTCGACATAGCGGATCCACCTTGCCATAGGAATGTTGACGGTAGGAGACACGAGCCTAATACCTCAAGAAGTCCTCAGGAAAGTCCTCATCCCAATCTTGGTTATCAGAGCACCCTTTAATTGTGATTATAGCAAGGGTGAGTCCATGTTGAACTCAGCAAGTACAGATGGAAAGTAATGACATGCAAGGCTTATACAAAAGGAAGGCCGACACAGTTTGACTACATGTAAGCTTTTTTAGTTGGCAACTTTTATTAAACAACCTATTATTACTATAAGTAAAATGTCCCAACTCTTAATTAGATGGAGTAGAATTAACAATTTTATTAAACATCATCATTATTATTAGTTAATATCACCGAGGTAGCAACCTCAAATAGAGACCAAGGGTAGCAACCCCAATAAGAACACGAGATAGCGATCCTACCACAACACAAGGTAGCCACCTCAATCCATAAAAACCCACCTCCAAGGTCCCTGTGAGTTCAATTCTAATCATGCGAGGTTCTAGGCCGCTTGTGACCGAGAGCACGACTAATATATCAGTTTTCACCCTACAGAGGTGTGCACTTTCACTTCAAGTCGTTATTCCCATTTGCCCGGGGTCATGACTCCCCAAAACACTACCAAGGTGAGCAGGTAGGGTTTCACTACGAGACTTTTCATAGGGTCCAAAAGTAGAAGACAACCCGCTAGGATGCGACTTAGGCGCATGGTAACCACTCTCGTAGCAACAAGACCTGAATCACCATACTTCAAAACCTAAATCCCCATAAGTGCCTACCCAGTAAGTTGGCTACCTATAGCTGGAGGTCCTGCTAATTGGACAAGCCAGGGCCATATGGCTTGAAGCTACACTATGTGTCCCAGGTGGCCGTTCCATGAACAGGTCCTTAGGGAGGGCGGACACGGGTACCCCCAGAAACCTAGCCATGCTCCAGTACCTGTTCCCCCTTTCATCACCTTAACCACGATGCTAGAAACATCACAACATCTCCGTAGTAACCATTAATCATTAATCATTAGGCATCAATACTTTCATTAACATGTAATAATGTGGGTGGAGCGGCTAATCATAACTACACTAACCAAATGTAGACCCCCAAGTAACACAAGGAATATAAGATAGGGATAGTTAGGTCCTTAAGGTTTCTAGTATTTAAACACGTGCAATGAAAGTAAATGTATTTAGTGTATAGGAGCCAAATGATCAAATGGTGTCTGCACTTGCCTTGTCTAAGCTCGGGCTGCTCAAACTCCTTGGGGTCCTGCTCCTCTTCCTTCACAAATGTCTCATTCTCTAAACGCAACAATCATCACACACGGGAGCAATACATGCAAGCAAACAAGCATTTAATTAGAAGCAGTACACCAACAAAAACAACAATAGTAAACAAGCTCACATAATTAATCTATGCATCAAGATGAAACTATAGGAACAAGAACCACCTAAATCGGAGTTAAAACCTGAAAGTTATGGCCTAATTATGCTACTGATGGCATTCTTGTAATTAAAGTGAAATAATTTCACATTAAAGTTAATTAAATCTGAGATTTAAAAGCATTTTGGACTAAATCTACTAATACTAATGGCTGTAGGGGCTAAACCGCTAAAATCAGGGCTTAAACCTAATTATTTTTGAACTACACCGGACCTTGGGTTGGCCGGCGGTGGCCGCGTTGATGCCCACGTGGCGGGCTACGGCTGGCCGGGTCTGGTGGACCGGCTGTGGAATGGCCCCGTGGACCAAATCCACTGGTCCATGGTGGACCGAGCAGCGGCGGTAGTGCTACAGGGCACGGCAAAGCGAGGCGAGGCCACGGGCGCACTACGCGGGTGGTGGCGAATGCCCACGCCTTTGCCATGGCAGAAAGCGACCGGAGGTCTGGGTCCACGCGGTGGCATGGCTTAGCGGCGGTGGTGATGCTACGATGGCATGAAGCATCGCGCAGAGAGGGAGAGAGAGAGCTTGTAGAGGGCACCGACGCATTCCCCTTGATCCCACGAAGTTCATATGGTGGCTCACCACGACGGAAATAGCGATGAGGGCAGAGAATGGCGGCGGTGGTGAACTCGGTGAGAACTCAACCTAGGGTTTGGTGCTCATTATGGCAGAGGCGGCTAGGGTTGGGGAAAGGCGGCGCAGAGGCTGACGCATCTGCCTTATAGGCATGCGGACCAAGGAGAACCTTGGTTTGTGTGCATGGTGTGATGTGGCGGTGGAGTTAGACTCCAACTCGAGTCTAGCTTAGGGTCAGGGATAACCCTATAGCATGGGCCCTGTGGGTAGCCAGACCTTGCATGTTAATAGCAGCAGCGTGGGAGGCAACGCGAGCATGGCCAGGTGGAGCGGCTACGGCGCTACGGTAGCTGGGCCATGCTAGTGGGTTAGCTGGCCCACACAGTCGCGTGCGTGAGTGGGGAGGGAAGCAGGCTATGCTAGCTTGGCTGCTGGGCTGGCTACGTTGCTACGGGCAAAAACTAAAGAAATAAAGAGAAAGAAAAATAAAAAGGTTTTTCTATTATCTTAACCGGGTTTTTGAATTAAACTCTCACAAACTTGATTTGAAAAGGGCCTAAACACACATAGAGCAAGCAAGAAAAAAAATATGCAGCAGCATGAATGCAACATTTCAAGGTTTCTACCTTGTATTCCATTTTAGGATTTTTATAAATCATTAATATTGGCCTAAGAAAGTAAAACTACTAATTGAATTAAATCAATTTAAACTCTACCTTTTAAAAGCAAAAAAATTAGGGTGTTACAAACCTACCCCCTTAAAAGAATCTCATCCTCGAGATTTGGAAGACTCAGAGAACAACTACGGGTAATCTACCTTTAACTCATCCTCCCTTTCCCAAGTTGCCTCTTCTTCAGAATGATGCTTCCACTACACTTTACACATTCTGATAGTCTTACTCCTGGTGATTCTTTTTGCCATCTGTAACATCTTAATTGGAATTTCCTCATAGGTCAGATCATTTCTCACATCCAATTCCTCTAGGGGCAATTGTTCCTTAGGTACTCTCAAACATTTCTTGAATTGTGAGACATTGAACACATCATGCACATCTGACAGTTTTTGCGAGCAACTCAAGCTGATAAGCCACGTCACCTCTACTTTCCAAAATCAAGAAAGGACCAACATATCTAGGTGCTAGCTTTCGTTTAACTTTAAACATCATAAGACTCCTAATAGGTGACACCTTGAGATAAACATAATCACCTACGTTAAACACTAACTCCCTGCGTCTCACATCTACATAACTCTTCTGCCTAGACTGAGCAGCCTTTAGATTCTGCCTAATGACTTGGACTTGCTCTTCAGCTATTCTCAAAGCATTGGGACCTAAAACCTATCTCTCACTAGTTTGATTCTAGAATAGAGGAGTTATACATTTTCTACCATATAATGGTTCAAAAGGAGACATCTTGAGGCTAGTCTAATAACTATTATTATAGGAAAACTCAACATAAGGCAAACTACTGTCCCAACTATCACTATTTTGTAGAGCACAAGACCTTAGCATATCCTCCAGAATCTGATTAACCCTCTCAGTCTGACCATCTGACTATGGATGGTAAGTGGAACTAGAACTGAGTTATGTACCCAATGCTCTATGCAGCTTCTCCCAAAACTTAGATGTAAACTGAGCACCCCTGTCCGAGACTATCTATTCCATGTACTTTTTAGCCAAATGGGCTCCATTGTAGGTGGTCTTGACAGGTATAAAATGTGCAACCTTAGTCAAGCGATCCACCACAACCCATATAGAGTCATATGCTTTCTGTGCTGGAGGCAAGCCAACTATAAAGTCCATACTGATCTCATCCCACTTCCACTTAGGTACCTTCAAAGGTTTCAACAAACCAGCTGGCGGCCTCTAATGTTCTACTTTAACCCTCTGACAAGTGTCACACAAGGCTACATACTCACCAATGTGTCTCTTCATGCTATACCACCAATACCTGTCTTTCAAATCTTGGTACATCTTAGTGCCTGTATGGTGAATAGAGTAAGCAAACTCAAGACATTCTTTTAGTATGACATCCTTGATTCTCTAAATATCAGGCAGACACAATCTATGTTTGAACCACACTATTCCTTCTTGATCAATTCTAAAAACAGGAGCTTTATCTTCCCTGAGCAACTTAACTATCTTCTTGATTCCCTCATCTTCTTTCTATCCATTCTTGATTTCTTGTTCAAGTGTCAGTTCAACATCCATAGAAGTACCCAGTGTATTAGCAACAAAACCCAGGTTGAGATACTCAAACTCAACTAGCAATTCGAGCAGTAACTCTGTGGCTTCTAGCATATTCAACTGACTCTTCCTGCTAAGAGTGTCTACCACTACATTGACTTTACTAGGATGATAATGGATCTCTAGTTCATAATCTTTGATCAGCTCTAACCATCATATCTGTCTTAGATTTAGATCATTCTGAGTGAATAGGTACTTAAGACTCTTATGATCAGTATAAATGTCACACTTATGACTATGAATATGTCTCTAGATCATCAATGAATGAACCACAGCTGCTAACTCTAGATCTTGAGTTGGATGATTCACTTCATGCTTCTTCAACTACTTGGAAGCAAAATCAATAACCTTCCCTTCTTGCATCAGCATGCAACCCAAACCCTATCTAGAGGCATCACAATAGATAGAGAAACTCTTAGTCACATTAGGCAAAGCTAGAATAGGTGCTATAGTTAACCTCTTCTTCAATTCTTCAAAACTGGCCTGACACTGATCAGTCCACTTGAACGGTCTACCTTTCTCTAATAGATCAGTCATTGGCTTAGCAATACTAGAGAATCCCTCAATAAATCTCCTGTAGTATCCAACCATTCCCAAGAAACTCCTGATTTCACTAACTTTCTGAGGCGGACTCCACTTGAGCACATCTGCCACATTTTTCGGACTAACAACAACTCCACCATTAGATATAACATGACCAAGAAAAGAAACTTCCTTCAGCCAAAAATCACACTTACTCAACTTAGCATAGAGCTGATGTTCCCTCAACTTCTGCAACACTAATCTTAGATGCTCTTCATGTTCTTCCTTAGTCTTAGAATATATCAGAATGTCATCAATAAAAACCACAACAAACTTATCTAGATACTCCATAAAAACATTGTTCATCAGGTACATAAACTAAGCTGGAGCATTGGTCAACCTAAAAGACATAACTCTATACTCATAAAGTCCATATATGATAGTGAACGTAGTTTTCAGAATATCACTAGGCTTGATTCTCAACTCATGATAATCCGACCTCAAATCTATTTTAGAAAAGACACATGCTCCCTTCAGCTGATCAAATAGATCCTCTATTCTAGACAAGGCATATTTGTTCTTAATTGTTACTTCATTTAAAGACCTATAATCTACACACATTCTCTATGTCGCATCCTTCTACTCTACAAAGATAACTGGGGCTCCCCAAGGTGATGAACTAGGACGGATATACCCTTTAGACTGTAATTCCCTTAATTGTTTCTTAAGTTCTTCTAATTCATTAAAAGCCATTCTATAAGGTCTCTTAGATATAGGTGCAGTACCAGGCAATAAGTCAATGATAAACTCAATCTCACATTCAGGTGGCATACCTGGTAAATCCTTGGGAAACACGTCAAAAAACTCACATATGACCTTTATATTCTCAGTTGGCCCACTACTCAGATGATTCACTATACCCTAACTCTATGGTGACTTAGTAACCATGAACTCAATATTCATTCCATTAGGTATTGTAAGAGACATTGTCTTCTTAGAACACTGAACAACTACCTTCCATTTAGCTAACCAATTCATCCCAAGAATGACATCAATACCCTCAAAATCAAGCACAATAGGTCTAGCAGGAAAGTCTACCCCCTTATTCTAATGCTTATAGATGGACACCAATCATTGGTTATCATTTTCCCCCAGGTGACATAACTTGCATGGTTCTTGGCATGGTATGGTGGTTATACTATGTTTGGTTGCAAATTGCTTATGAATAAAAGAATGTGATGCACCAGTATCAAACAGAACTATAGCAGGATGGGAATCGACAAGAAATGTACCAAGCACTACATCCTGAGCTACCTCTACTGTTTCTATCTTCACATGGTTCACCATCCCATGAGTAATCTATGCCATCTGGTTTAGATTGGGGTTCCCATTATGCCCTTGAGGCTGCTATGCATTCTGCATCTGTCTCTTGGGTTAGGCATTGGCATAGTGCTCGATAGCTCCACACTTGAAGCAGGCGTTGCCAGGGGGTGTAGGGTTAGCATTGCCTCTTCCCTGAGCATTGTTGGGAGTAGGCTGATAGGGCATCTGGTTGATAGGATACTGCATCTGGTGGTTGTTGTTGTTGTAGTGCTAATTCTGCTGCTATCCCTGGTTACCAGCTTGATGAGCAGGGTGAGATTGGGGACCCTACTGATTGTTGTAGTAGGGGCGACTATTGCTAGCTTGCTGCTAAGAGAAATTAGACTTCCTCTTCTCCTCCTCCATCTTACGGTGCTTGCTCTCTAATACGAGCGCCCTATCTACCATCTCTTGAAAACTATCATACTTGATATTGGACATCATGTATGGCAGACCATCATTGAGCCCCTCCAAGAAATGGTCCTACTTGTCCTCATCCTTCTCAACCTCATTAGGACAATACTGCGACAATTGTGTGAACTTGTCATGATATTCACAGACTGACATAGAACCCTGCTTCAGAGCCAAGAACTCCTTCAACTTGATAAGACCTATAGGCACATGGTGCATCCTAAAGGCCTCCTTGAACTGGTCCCAAGTGATTATGTTTGGGTTCTCATGTGTGAAGCAATACGCTTCCCACCAATCCTGAGTAGCTCCATGTAGCTGGCAAGAGCCATACAGAACTTTCTCCCTATCATTACATTAAGCAATACCAAGTTGCTTCTCCATGGCTTTCATCCAATCATCTGCCTACATAAGATCAGTACTGTGAGTGAAGAACGGTGGACTCCCCTTCATGAACTCCCCATGCGTGTCCCTAGGCAAGGCATGCACGTGGTTTCCTCCCTGGTTCTAGGTCTAATTCTAGTTCTGGTTCATGTTGGCAATCAGGTGGGCCATTCCTTGCATGAGCTGGGTCTACATGGCCACCAGCTGTTCCATGGTAAAGGTGCAGGAGGTGGTGGTGGGTTACCATTGCAGGTGTTGTTGGTATTGTTGCCATTCTGATCAGCACTAGTACCAGCACCACTCCATGTCATAGGCATCTAGTGTATAAAAGTAGTATAGTATGAGCATGTATAATTCAAACATGTGTCTGATCTATGAATATAAATTGCAACTGCATAATACTTTCTGATAACAGATAACCAACTAACATTCCATAATCTCTTTACATGTGACAGATAATAGGTGAAATATAATAATTCTGATAGGTGATAAACTGACTATGATAAAGTAACACAGTTATGATAAAGCATAATAAGAGAGACCAATAACCCAAACTAACAATTCATTAACTTAATACTTAACCTTGTTTTGATGCATTGTGGACATCACCCCACAACTCATCACACTCATTACAAAGATTCAAATCACACCAAGTGCACAATAATAATTCAAGTTCTCACACAGACCAAGCAAATCACATTAGCAAACCAACCTAACACTAGACTCACCATAGACTCGCATAACTAATGACGTGCTACCATTCTAAATGTGGCACTTATTTATTACATAAAGTGGGGCATCTCCTATTCAATCCTAGTGCAACCATGTCGACGAAATCTGGTCGGCAGTCTACTGAGGGGTATACCCACGGTAGTAGATGGTCGGTGGAGGTGTGCATAATAGGAACCGAATGGTGACACAAGGCGCAAAGACATCGATTTAGATAGGTTCGGGCCATCTGATTGACATAATACCCTATGTCCTATGTCTTTGTTGGATTGTATTGAATATGAGATGAATTCGAGGGGGTCCCTACCCTCCTTATATAGTCTAGGGGGTAGGGTTATAAGTCGGTCTAGGCCTATATCTATTAGTCTACTGAGGGGTATACCCACGGTAGTAGATGGTCGGTGGAGGTGTGCATAATAGGAACCGAATGGTGACACAAGGCACAAAGACATCGATTTAGATAGGTTCGGGCCATCTGATCGACATAATACCCTATGTCCTGTGTCTTTGTTGGATTGTATTGAATATGAGATGAATTTGAGGGGGTCCCTACCCTCCTTATATAGTCTGGGGGGTAGGGTTATAAGTCGGTCTAGGCCTATATCTATTTAGTTATATGGTAAGTATTTACAAGGAATACGATATCTATCATATCCGAAAAGATCTTCCTTCATCACCAAGATGTCTTCTGATTGCCTTGCGGTGCATGCCAACCAGAACTGGGCATCGTAGGCCTTGATCTTATGGGCTGGACCTCCCCTGGTGGTGAGGCCCATGTCCATTGCCGTGGGTACCAAGGGTTATACCCCCACAGCTAGTCCCCGAGCACCTTGTATTTGCTAAGCAATGCCATCTTGAGCAAGTCCGAGTAGTTTAACTTGGAGTTAGCCAGCCAATTTATTAGGTGACCAGATCTCGGACTTAGATAAGTAAGGCTTGCTAGAAGGATGTAAGGAGCTCAAGTTTAAAATTTAAAAATTCTCCACCTAAGGTGATGTGTACACACTTAGGGTTTGCTGGCGAAGTTAGATTATCATCATTCATGATTTATGCAAAGAGGATATTAGTACTGATATATGCACCGCAAGGTGCAATATATACATTGTAGTCCCCGAGCCTGACAATAGGTGAAGAAGACACCTAGTGTTAGGATCAAAGAATTTCAATGATCACTTAGTCAGGATAACCATCTCCCATCTTAGTCTATAGAACATCTAGTCCCTAGCTTAGCTAAAAACCAGTAAGAAGAAAAAATAGTACATTCACCGTAAGGTGAAGTGTACACACTTAGTCCCTGAGCCTGCTGTAGGATAAAGAAATATCTTGTAGCAGGATCAAAGAATGAAGTGTAAAGGATGAAGTCCCGGTGCTTAGCACTAGGTACGTGGAGTAAAAATCAATAATACCGAGTGGTAAAACATGGAGAAAACAGAAAGTGTTTAGCACTGGATTGTTGCGATAGATATACTAATCAAATCCCCTAATGTGCCACCCAAGATCAGCACCCTGATCTGGACAGCATGGAAAACCTTGATATCACACATGACATGCAGTGTCGGCAAAATGTAGTAAGTTAACAAGCAAATCGGCAGACGAAGTCCCCAGCTTAGCTGGTGAGCCCCCAGCGTAACTGACAATGAAAATGATAGACAATCTGACCAGTTGGTTGGCAAAGAATCAAGTACCGAGCAGCCCAACCAACTGGTCAGCGGCGAAGTGAGCGCCAAGTAGAAGTGAATGTCGAAAGGTCCAACCAACTGGTCGGCGACGAAGTCATGAATCTAGTGGTCCGACTAGTTGATCGGTGGAGAAATCCTAAGGCCAGATGATGAGACCACCCAGACGATGATCCTACAATACAAATATGTAGGATGGGTAGTACATGATTTAAAAATAAAATATATGAATAGGTGATGAAGAAAACAGAGCGAAGTTTATCGGGAGCAATGTATCGGTGAATTTTGTTTAAGTTTATTTGGACTTTGTTCATATTTGTTAAAAGAATAAAACTCTTAAAATTTGGAGAGTGCTAAACACTTAAAGATGGAGAAAATTTGGAGAGCACAGATAGCATTGGAGAACCATGGTGAAAATGGAGAACCGTGGCAAAAATTGCAAACCATGGTGAAAACTAGAGACCATGGAAAAATTTGGAGATCAAGGTGAAAATTGAAGACCCATGGTGAAAATTGGAGACCATGGAGAACACTAGAGACCCATGGTGAAAATTGGAGATCGTGTCAAGAATTGGAGATCGTGGCAAAAATTGGAGACCGTGGCGAAAACTAGAGACCGTGGAAAAATTTGGAGATCATGGCAAAAACTGGAGACCCATGGCGAAAATTGGAGACCGTGGCGAAATCTAGAGATCATGGCGAAACCTAGAGACCCGTGGTGAAAATTGGAGATCGTGGCGAAAATTGGAGACCCATGTAGAAATTTGGAGAACATGGAGAGTGCTTAGCATTATACAGTGGTGAACATTAGCGAACATGGCGAAATTTGGAGAACATGGAGAGTGCTTAGCACTATACCATGGCCAGATTGGAGACCGTGGAAAAATTTGGAGATCATGGCAAAAATTGGAGACCGTGGCGAAAACTGGAGACCCATGGCAAAACTTGGAGGCCGTGGTGAAAACTAGATACCTGTGGCAAAAATTGGAGACCGTGGCGAAAACTGAAGACCGTGGAAAAATTGGGAGATCATGTCAAAAATTGGAGACCCATGGCGAAAATTGGAGACCATGGTGAAAACTAGAGACCGAGGAAAAATTTGGAGATCATGGCGAAAATTGGAGACCCATGGCGAAAATTGGAGACTGTGGCGAAAACTAGAGATCATGGCGAAAACTGGAGACCCATGGCAAAAATTGGAGATCGTGGCAAAAATTGGAGACCTGTGGAGAAATTTGCAGAACATGGAGAGTGCTTAGCACTATACCGTGGTGAACATTAGCGAACATGGCGAAATTTGGAGAACATGGAGATATTTGGAGAGTGGTTAGCACTATACCGTGGCCAGATTGGAGACCATGGCAAAAACTGGAGACTATAGAAAAATTTGGAGATCATGGCGAAAATTGGAGACCGTGGTGAAAACTGGAGACCCGTGGCGAAAATTGAAGACCGTGGCAAAAACTAGAGACCCATGGCGAAAATTAGAGATCGTGGTGAAAACTGGAGACCGTGGAAAAATTAGGAGATCATGGCAAAAATTGGAGACCCATGGCAAAAACTGGAGACCATGGTGAAAACTTTAGACCCATGGCGAAAATTGGAGATCGTGGCGAAAATTGGAGACCCATGGAGAAATTTAGAGAACACGGAGAGTGCTTAGCACTATACCATGGTGAACATTGGCGAACATGGCAAAATTTGGAGAACATGGAGAGATTTGGAGAGTGCTTAGCACTATACTGTGGCGAGATTGGAGACTGTGGCGAAAATTGGAGACCCATGGCAAAAGTTGGAGATCATGGCCAAAATTGGAGATCGGTGGCGAAAATTGGATATCATGGCGAAAATTGGAGACCGGTGGCGAAAATTGGAGACCATGGAGAGTGCTAAGCACTATACCGATGAGACGTGTGGGTCATTCTATCCCAAGATTCTTGTGCACACTTAGGAATATGGGCATCACCGAGGAGCCACTGTCGCCTGCTCAAGACATAGAGGGCTACTGCTCATGCACATTTAGTTTCTAAGTCGAGGGTAGGGCTACTTCTAGATAACACGAATGAAAACATGATTGGTCGGCACATCGTAGCTTGCTTACCACTTAGGTGGCTCGCTTAGCAGCTCGGATGGCTTGGTGGCTCATCGGCTCAAGTGGCTTGGCAGCTCGGCGGCTCGAGCGGCTACGCGGAGTCGTAGGCAAACGGGCGTAAACGGAGCCTGACAGAGTCAATTCGCATGGGGAGGTGAAGCCCTTGAGTGTGTCCGACTGAGGCGAGGGCGCTGTCCAATTTGAATGGTGATAGTATGCATCATCTTAAAGATGTTTGGCATGGAGAAAAGTCATTTGGAGAAAAATTATGGAAACAAATGGAGAAAACATCACGGATAAAATTATTATTGAAATGCATATATACATAAAAAGGTACATATCTTTTGTAGAACATCTCAAGGATAGAACTGCCTAAGGTGTTTGATGTGCATGGAATTAGGGATGTCATCACTGTCTTGATCACAGAGCCTATAAGAGCCTAGTCGGGTCACAGCCTTGATGATGTATGGACCTTCTTGGAGTCGGCAATTCAAGCCTCCATTCTGGCTGAGATGTTGATTACTTTAGCGATGGTGAGTCCTCTTTCGTAGTCATAGGCGGTGGAGACATTGGCATGTAGGGTGAGAATGCCATGCTCTATTGGGATCTTCAACACCATGTAGACATAATGGGGCATGATCATGAACTTTGTGAGAGCCGGTCTTCCAAGGATGGCATGGTAAGCGGTGTCGAAGTCTACCACGAAGAAGTTCACATACTGAGTACGGAAGTGGTTGGCGGTGCCAAACTGGACTAGCAAGGTGATCTGCCCCAAAGGTTGGGATGCTCTGCCAGGTACAATACTCCAGAATGGAGAATCAACAGGAGCAGATTGTCCCTTGTGAGTCCTAACTTAGTTAGGGCTCCGGTGAAGAGGATGTTGAGGGCACTCCCACCATCAATGAGCACCTTCTTGAACCACACGTTGCGGATGATTGGATCTAGCACAAGTGGGAAATGCCCTGGGTACGGGATATCTACCCACTGGTCGGCCCTACAAAATGTGATAGGATGCTCCAACTAGTCCAGATATTTGGGATCAACGACCATGTTGTACTTGGTGATCAACATGACCTACCAAGTAGTGAGCTTCTGCTGGCATTTGCTTTCCTAGGTGGCGTATCCTCCAAAGATTGTGGCGATGGTCTTGTTGGCATCTTGGAAAGTAGGTCGTGCATCCTTAGGCACTCCTCCCCCTTGCCGTCATCTGACTTGTCGTCCTTGTGCGTCTACCGTTTCTGCTCCTCATCGCCGAAAGCTTTGGCCATACCATAGCATTGCCGCATGGTGTGCTTGCTGTTCTTGTGAATTGGGCATGGACCATCGAGGAGCTTTTCGTAGGCAGCGTTGTAATTGTGCTTTGCGCATGGCTATCTACATTGTTGATGAAGTTTTCCAGTCAGTGGCGATGTGGTTGTGCAGCCCTCAATCCCTATGGCCGATCATTATGATAGCATTCACGATCATCGTAGCGCCTATCGCAATCTTTATAATGCTATTCTTCATGGTGATCCTCATCACAACATGAGTGGCGATCCAAGTGGGAAGCACAAGCAACATCGTCCTTGAACTACCAATAAGCTTCTTCGAAGTCTGCATACGAGTTTGTAACCTTGAGGAGTTCGCCAATGGTCTAGGCCCTCTTGTGGTAAAGTTTGGAGCGTAGCTCCTAATGGTGATGGAGTCCTCTGGTGAAAGCGGAGGTGGCCTCACTATCCCCGATGTTGGGGATGGTATTCCTTATTTTGGAGAAATGCCTAATGTAGCTTTGCAGAGGTTCCCTATAGGTCTGATGGAGCTAATGGAGAAACGCCTAATGTAGTTCACTAATGGTCTAGATCATATTTCATGCTAGGCTGCTGGCACGTTGCCATGTAATTCTCAATGAAGGCTTTCTTGAGATCATCCCAAGATTCGATGGAGTCCTCCCCCAAGCCTATAAGTCAATTATTGTAGATTGGGAGAGAATAACAGGTAGATAGTTTGCCATTACATCAATGTTTCCCCCGGTGGCACGTACGACGATCTCGTAGAGCTACATCCACTACTCGGGATTAACCTTGCTGTCGTAGGGATCGACCCCGAAGATCTTGAAGCCTATGGGCCACTATACAACTCATAGCCTTGTTGTGACAAGGTGAGCTCCTATCAGCTCGACAGCGGGGAGTGGTCGGAGGCCGACGAGGTTACCGTGTTGGTCGTCATACTCCTGTCGGCGTTGGAGTTCTACCTGATGCCTTTGGGCATGACTGTTCTCAATATGATTATGGGCATCAAGATTGGTGTTGATATGGTCATGGGTGTCACTACGTAGGGGTTGATTAACCTCTGGGTTGGTGTCACGAGCTGGTTGGCCATGCTAATTTCACGGTCCTTGTGATCCAGGGTTGATGGCAACATTGCCCCTAGACCCCCCTTGGATGATCTGGCCGCTATGGTAGTGACTCCCCCATCATGGAAAGAGCCACAGGGGGTTATGACTGTGTGCGGATGGTGTCAAAAAAGATGGAGCTGGGTTCTAGATGTCATTGACCTAGACCTGAGCTAATTTAAGCAGTGCTTAAATCTTGAGTACCTTCGGCATTGGTGGGAGTCTAGCCAACTCGTGGGTGGCCACAGCCAGATTGGTGCTTGGTGTCTGCTCCACTTGCTGGTTGTCCACCATGAGGAACTCTTGTTGGAGATTACGAGCGAGAGGTGGTGGGTCACCTCTGGTACCTTGGGCGGCATTTTCTACTTTTTCATTGCAACGTCGTTGGTGATCAGCATTCCTAGCTTCGCGCACACGGCGCTGGATACTAGTTTCTCCATCGATAGCAACGTTGTCGTGGCTAACCATAAAAAGCTCTCTCCCAAATCCTAGAGGGAAAGGTGGGTAGTTCCTAGTAGAGCCCTTAGAGTATGGCTTGGGGCTTTCCTCTAGGATTGTATGGAGTGAGTCATCTAGAAGATCTGTTTGGATTTGCACCATGTTTACCATTGGCACAGGCTGGTCGGCCTCCAGGAAGTTGATCTGATAGAGGTCATTGATGTGGTTGCGCTCAGCATGGTCGAGGAAAAGATGGTGCATAGCATCCTGATAGATCAGACCCGCACCCACTAGCCCAAAAGACTAGGGCTTTGGCATGCTTTCCGTGGGGGGGGGAGTGGTTGGCGTTAAACGGTACACCCTTCCGGAGTTGCCATGATCACCAAATCTTCATCTTGCCACCTCAAACGACATGCATGAGTAGGGTGCTTAGCATTAGTGGCATGGTGACCTTGGAGTGCAGGAATTTCATCGCTCACTCTTGATTGATCTAAGACCAAATCCATGAGGAGGTAGCATTCCGCTAAGCGGTCTATGACCTAATCGATGGATGCAATCATATCATAATTGCTGATGGATCTCAAACCCAGCGGCGAGGCGCTGAGATTAGAGATGTCATTGTAGATGTTGGCACAATCGGCGCAGGGTGATTCTACACCACCTCTAGGATTTCCTCGATGCCGTTGGCATCGATGACCTAGTTCATAGATTCGACCATGAAGGTCTAACCTAGCTCAGGAAGGATCATGGAGCTCGGGAAGCGAACCATCTGGCTCGCCATTGAATCAGCACGCACATCCCGTACCTGGTACGCCACTATTGAAAAAATCTAGACAATAGTCTACCGAGGGGTATACCCACAGTAGTTGATGATCAGTGGGGGTGCTCATAATAGGAACTGGATGGTGACACAAGGCGTAGAGACAACGATTTAGATAGGTTCGGGACGTCTGATTGATGTAATACCCTACGTACTGTGTCTTTGTTGGATTGTATTGAATATGAGATGAATTCGGGGGGGGGGGGGGCTCCCTACCCTCCTTATATAGTCTGGGCAGTAGGGTTATAAGTTGGTCTAGGCCTAGATCTATTTGGTTATATGGTAAGTATTTACAAGGAATATGATATCTATTATATCCAAAAAGATCTTCCTTCATCACCAAGATCTCTTCTAATTGCCTTGTGGTGCACGCTGACTAGAACTGGGCACTGTAGGCCATGATCTTATGGGCTAGACCTTCCCTGGCAGTGCGGCCCATGTCCATTACCATGGGTACCTGGTGTTATACCCCCACAGACCATTGGCTGCTCCATAGCATGGATCTTTGTGGGTTAGAGAGAAGGCCGGCCACTAAGGTGGAGGTGGCGGCCTGCCTATGATCTAATCCTCCTCCTACCTTCCTCTGCTTGTAGGCGCAGCTGCCTCATCTCCACAAGGGAACTATTTAGTTTAGTGTTGGTGATAGCCAACAACTACACTATAGGATTCATCTGGTTGCTCTACTCCCCCACAGTAGAAGCAATCCTCGCTACTAGCTCTCCACGGCGATAGCGAGGGTAGTAGCAGTGCTCATCCTCACTGATGTGGTTTAAGAAGTGGTCATAGTAAGCATAGAATGCCTAATGGGCGGCATCACTGATGCCCTCCATCTAGGTAGATCTGTCAGCAGGAGCTTCATGGATGGACACAATCCGAAGAGCACACAGGATAGGATTAGGCCTTCCCACGTGAGCGCAGATCCTCTAGAAAGCTAGTTAAACTAGGTGACTCTAGTGCTCACTCCTGTATTCCATGGCATACATGCCATGGCCATACTGCTAGTGTAGAAGGTCCACAAGCTGAGTGTGGAAGAAACACTCTCCACCATCATGGATGCAGATCATCATGATCCACCCATCCTAAGACTAGTATTGATCCCCCTATCCTCCTGGTCCTCTATGTCCTCTACGTCCATTGACATACTCATCATCATTAGAATCATCTCAATTAGGGTGTCCTCCTCCAGCACCCTGATTGGGCACCTAGTGCCCAGCTTGGTTCCTAGCTGACTACTGAGTCTCTAGAGCATGGTAGACCACCTATCCTCCCTGATGCACACCACGCTAGATGTTGTTGCCATCATCCAGGCATTGGCTATGGTAGAACACATAGCGGTCAATGTTCCCAGTCATAGGGAACTCCACAACACGGTCAGAGCGATAGTTCACATAGTTCCGGTGGCAGGACAACTTTTGATGAGCCATCTAATGATATGCATAAGAACATAGACATGCAGGAAATGATTAATAGATCATGATAACGATGAATTGAGGATAATGACAAAATGAGGATAAAGTAGTATGCATAATAAGGACAAAAGGAGACATTAATGATGGACTAGAAATAATAAATAACATGAAGGTATAATGCTCTTTGTGGTATTTGTGGTAAGATGTAATGAGAGGTAAAAATGTAAGATAATAGTGATAATGGAAGCGAGATAATAATTACAATGATGAGAGAATAATGAAAGATAATAAATGTAGAGTAATAAATGTAGTGTAGTAACAAGAGTGACATAATAAAGGCATGATGAGAAAATAATGGAAGATAAACTATTAAATGCAGGTAAGTAATAAATGCAAGATAATAGTTGTAAGGTGGTAATGATAATAAGAATAAGATAGTAAATGCATGTAAGTAATGAATGCAAGATAAAACAATAAATGTGATAGACAGATAAAATAAGATAATAAAGGATTGATAAATGAAAGGGAACAAAAGAGATAACTTAAACGGTCGTTTCAAACTAGGTTGCGTGATCCTATGGTCAACACTGCTTTCATACCACTTCTATCACACCCGCATTTGAGAGAGCAAACCAGGTGTAGATCACATGTGTGCCAGGATCTCAAATTATACACATGCAACGTCATCATTAATGGTACAAAACATAGTGTTCATACATTAAAGCATAAATGAGTACATGAGTATCATTATTACAAGTCTGGCATCAAAGTTCTAGCAGAAACAAATAGTATCATTTGATAAAACAAAATAAACGACGACGTCGATGTAGTTGATCCACCTTGCCATAGGAATGTCGATAGCACAAGACACGAACCTAATACCCCGACAAGTCCTCAAGAAAGTCCTCATCCCAATCTTGATCATTAGAGCACCCTTTAATTGTGATTATAGCAAGGGTGAGTCCATGTCAAACTCAGCAACTACAGACAGAAAGTAATGACATGCAAGGCTAATACAAAAGGAAGGCCGACACGGTTTGACTATAGGTATGTTTTTTTTGTTGGCAACTTTTATTAAAACAACCTATTACTACTATAAGTAAAATATCCCAACCCTTAATTAGATGGAGTAGAATTAACAATATTATTAAACATCATCATTATTATTTGTTAATATCACTGAGGTAGCAACCTCAAATAGAAACCTAGGGTAGCAACCCCAATAAGAACATAGGATAGCCATCCTGCCACAACACAAGGTAGCCACCTCAATCCATAAAAAACCGCCTCCAAGGTCCATGTGAGTCCAATTCTAATCATGTGAGGTTCTAGGCCGCTCATGACCGAGAGCACGGCTGATATATCAGTTTTAACTTCAAGTCATGATAATTTGAGATCCTAAATGATGACCCTGATTCAAGCATAGCGCACAGTTAGGGTCATGCCCTCTCAGGAATAGATCTACCAAATAACGATCCCCACTCTACGGTGCTAACAGTGGGGTGTGAGGTAGAATCACACAGGCCATGATAACGGGCCATGGAATAGTTTTTGCTAGCCAATAGATCTACTCAAAATCAAACATGCCTTAATCGCATGCTATGCACGATCAAGATTGATGTAAAACAGCCGTTAAAACATAACTCATCGTTTAAAGTGCATATTAAATTAGTTAAGATTAACAAACGATGGGTTAACAAAGATATAAGGCCAATCTAGATCAATCCCAATCAGGAGAAGTGATATTGTTGTAATTAAATAAATAATGGAATTAATAAGCAATATCGGTAACTTAATGAATCTATCCGAAGGAACGCCACCCTTAGATAGAGCCGATAACTTGACCTTAATCTAGTTCAAGTAGTGGAGGTCTACCAGATCGATGTAGCCATACTTGAACTAGACAAGAGTCGATAACTAACTTATACCAGAGTCGAAGTGGAGGTCGACCGGATCGATGCAGCTATACGAGCAGAGGTACAAGCCATGACGGTACTTATAGACAAGCAGTGGAGGTCGATCGGATTGATGCAGCCATACTTGCTGAAGAACTCGCTGAGATCTACTCTACTCCTACTCCTAAGAGCTGGCTAGAGCCAAAAAAGTAAATAACTGGTATTTGATTGATTGTGTGTCTTTTACAATAGCCGGGGTTTGGTATTTATACCCGAAACCTAAAAATGAATCCTACTCGAGTACGACTCAGTACAATCTTTGGTATGAAGAAAACATTCCTATTTTAAGATAACTTGGACTCTAATCTTTCCCCTTTTGTAGAGTCCGATATGTATCTTCTCAATGCCAATCATATCTTGTCATCGTCATCTGCTGATGTCATTTAGAGAGAACTGATCCTAGTGTCGCATTCAACCCGGCAGACATCAATCCTTATTCAATCGACTCCTTGATTGGCACAATCTTGGAAGCCTACAAGTTCCCGCGCTCTTCTCCCAAATTTTGGTGTAAACACATGCCCCCCAATTTTGGGATAAAATGATTTTATCCCAAAATTCCAGTTCATTGGTTTAGCATGCCACAACTGTATTATCCCGAGATATACGCACGACTCCTGACTTTTTGGCCTGAGTTTTATATAACATCCCAATAGTATATTTTGCTATCCACTTGGCCTATTCGCTTTCTCTTTCTTCCTCAAGCCAACTTTAATAGCCGACGCCGTCATCGCCTAGGCCCCAAACCCTAGCAAACCATCTATTCCAACAAGCCGTCATCCAAGGGATCCTCACCAGATTCAAACCAATTTTCGACTATGATGGCGACCATCAACCACATCCCTGAGGTATGTCTCCAAGTTTCCATTCTCCAATTATCAGCCGCTACCTTGTATTTCTTTTCTTCTCAAACTTATTTCATCCAATTTCTTAGGAAATGAGGAACAAAATCTTGATTCCATCAGTCGTTTCTCCAAATATCTATTTTCTTAGGCATATGGGTGATCCCGATCCATCTAATTTCATTCACCAAGAAACCAACCAAATCCCCTTCAAACAATCTGTAGTGGATTTGTCCTCTTGGAATACCAAAACTCTCTTAAAAAATTGGCCAAAGATGCCTAAGGGATGGAAAAATTGGTTCATAGGGTGTCCGAGAAAAAGGGTGGAGATTGGGAACTTTATGATCTGAATCAATGCTTGACTCTTTCATTGTCTGGGATGGAGAGGAACAACTCACTTATGATTGTTGCATCTTATTCCTGGTCCAATGCCCTGAATGCTTTAATCTTTGGTCATGGCCCAATGACCATCACCCTGGCCGATGTTTACATGTTGACCGACCTTAGAATAACAGGACCAATGCAGCCTTATGAGTACTTGAGTGCTGGTTCCAAGAAATTAGCCAAAATAGCAGACTACACAGGATGGGTCGGTTACATTCTGAACCACGTTGAAGATGGATCAGCTGTCAGCGAAAGGGAATACATGGCCTTTCTGAACACATGGTTGGAAAGATTCATTTTCTGTGGGTCATCTTGTGGTCCAACCTACAATCACAAACTCATGGCTGAGCACCTAGCATTAGGCAAGGATATCCCTCTTAGAAAATATCTACTAGGAGCTACTTATCATCTAATGTACCAGGTGGCTATCCAATTACTAAAGAATGAACCAGTGCATACTATCAGTGGCCCCTGGTGGCTAATACAACTGTGGCTTAACCTGTATATGCATAAGTTTGTGAGGCCTAATCTCAAAAGTCCGAGTTTCCCTTCTACCAATTTTGATGAGGAATATAGAGGTGAAGAAGGAAGAACTCGGTAGTGCATGAGCTATGGTGAGGCTGCATCAGCCATAACAATTGATTTCGATATTGGCCATCTCTTCAAGAAGTTTTATAGAGGATTTGGTGTAGACTTCCTGACTTGGCTACCATATGATGATGAGAATGATGAGCTGGCCTTCCCATTCAAGTTTCAATTTGAGTCAGGTTATTTGGACAATGTGGTGGCTGCAATCTTCAATTCTTTCATCAAGCCCTGTGTTCTTCCAGCCAAGTTTCATCATGGCCGTGGCAAAATGGCCATAGACTCTTTTATCCTAGGCAATCTTCCAACGTATGAGCTTTACAACCCATCCTTTGTAGCTCGTCAATTTGGTTTTGGTCAATTGCGTCCTCAACTATTTTTCAAGGACATACTGAAGCCTTGGGAAGATATCAGTGAAGTGCTGGAAGCCAGAAGAGTTTTTCAACTGGGATCAGACCTTCCTTCCCTCTGTTTGTATGATTGGATTAGAGTCAGCCTTTCTTCTACTCCCTTTGACTCTTGGTGGCAAGAATGGTGCTCCCATCTTTTCTATGGATCGGTCCATCACTTCTGTATATCCCTGGATGGAAAATTTGCTTCTAACAGAGAGGTAATTTGATATTTCTCTTCAAGAAAACTGCTTGGCGAATTCCTTTGTTAACCATCCTAATCGACCTTTTTAGGATGTTGAATTAAATCCTCTGAGCTTGGATAGGAAGGGGCGTCCTATAAATTACCAGCCACTGTGCCCAATTTTGAGAATGGGATCGGCTGCGCCTTCACTGAAGAAATTGATGAAAACTCCTGCTGCCCCCATAATTGTGACATATCAATCTTCAAAGCGCAAGGTGGTCCAAGGGTCAACCCAAAAAACCACCACTAGGAAGAGACTCCATAGAACAAGACCATCAGTTGCTCAGGTAAGCAATTCATCTCCTTCTCAAAATGATATTCACTTGCTGACTTTGTCTCTTCACAGCTATCGAGCATTGCATCCCAACCTGCTCTGGGTGCGGAACTGCCATCCTAGTCATTCGATTCAGCACCGACTGAACTCCCATCGGCTGTTCCACGAAAGGAGCCGATCTTGGTCGAAATAACCGATACTTCCACAACAACAGAAAATGTGAGTTTTTATCTTCGATGCTTACCGGGGTATTTTCTTTAACTTCTTTCATTTAGTCTTTTACCCTTCATCTGACTTCCTGCTACGCCAGATACTTCCTGATGAAGCACCTATGCAAGATCGGGAGCCTAATAGTCTGCTCAATGATCCTGTCGATGTTGAAGGTGGTCTTGTTGCCGCCAACACTCAGACTATTGATTCCCTAGTCCATAAAACAACTAATGGTGAGAGAGTTATTTGCTCAATTTATCTCTCTGTAGTAAACATGAACTAAAAATCTTCTGATGTTTGCATATGCCGATGTTGAGATTTCCGAGCTAATTCAACCAGATATTACTAGTGTATATCCTTCCCTTCAAATAGAGGCTATCACAGAAAAGGTACTATATCTTATTTTACTTGTTCATTCTATTATAAACTGATCTGATCCTTCTAATCAAGTTTTTCCTTACACATAGGCACTCGGTCCTCCAGCCCGGAGCTACTCTTTTAATCTTGAGGAATATTTTGATGAAGATGAGATCATATCGTCAACCACTTCCTTAGCGAAGCTCTGCCAAAGGAGACCAGAAATCAGATAAGAAATATACTGCCAATATTTGAGAGGAATATAGCCAATTTGGTCCAAGATACTGATTCAATGCAGAGAGTCTTCTTGTCTATTAAGGGTGATCCATCCCTAGCTCTCTCCAGAGTCTTGTCATCTTTGTCTATCTTTAAAGATCATGCTTTGAAGGTGAAAAAGACTTAGAGAAATTTGTCCAATCGCAAAGCCCTGCTGGCCAGGGGGAACTCCAATAGGCAAGAGGCTAAAGAGTTAATGCAGTTGATTCATGACTTGAAGAACTCCTCCCCCAGGATCGATCCAGAGTTGTCCCAATTGGAAATCAAATGTGCAGAACTTGAGAAGGAGCTAGAAAATGTGAAGGCTGTCATTGATCATCGTAGGTCCACTCTAGCCTAAATACCTGATGCCATCAAATAGAAGAAATAGGCACTGTTGGCCAATGTGAAAGAAGGCAGAGCCATCCAAAGCAGCCTTGAGAGCACTCCTAGAACAGACGAAGAATACGAGCAAAAGATTGCAGAAGCTGATGCTATCTGGCTAGAAGTACTAAAAGTCATCCAGGATGTCCTAAACCTGTAATCTATTTGTTAACACGTGTCTCATGTAGGATCAATGATAACCATATTTTTGTTGCCTCGTTGTATTTCTCGTTTCGGCTAAAGAGCCGATTTGAAAATAGCCAACTTCATATTTCCAATCTCAATCCAATTAAGTCTAAAAAACCAGCTTTATCAAGAGAACCCTTCGATTTTTCTACCTCAGTCGCCCAATGCTGTATTCTCATTGGCATTAGTGAAGCGGCGCTTCGCCTTCTATTGAGTGTGGTTGCCTTTTGCATGCACCAAGGCGTTCGCCTCTTTGCTTCATGTCTTCAAATACCAGCCGATGGCTTCGGCCTCGAACACATCTCCACTCACAACTATTCCATTGCTCCTCTCCACCTGCCAAAACCCTATAGAGGTTTTCTTTCTCCCTTTCATAGATCCAATCATCCTTCATGGCTGGTGAAGACAATCGAGGCAAGCGCACAGCAGAGGAAATCCCAGAGGAGAACATGCCAATGAACCAGCGTCTCCAACGCATGAGGTGAGATAGACCTTTCTTGTTTGTGATGATGAACTGTTCTGACTCGCCTATAAGTTTGTTGTGAATGATAGTCTCCGTCCTCTTCTTAGGGCTGGCGGGCCCTCTGATGTTGCATCTTCTGCGACGGCCTCGTCGTTAGACTCCTTTGATTTGTACAACGGCGACGATGCCCGATGCTTTCTCTGAGAGTGGAGGGTGGCCTAGAACTGCTATTCTAAAGTGACTCAAGAAAATGGCTAGCTTGAGATCCATCTCGGGGTCTCTCAAGCGGCCCTTCATGCTGCCAAAGAGGAGGCCAGTGCCGTTCGGGCACGGCTGGCCGAATCCAATGCCATGGTGGCAGGTAAGATGAACCACATGAATGCTTTTACTCCAACTTCCACTATTTTTCATGTTGACATTCCTTCTATCTTCTGTGATCATCAACCCTGACACTGCAGTTGGAGTCTCTCTAACTGGCGGCAAACATGGTCTTAGACGCCATCAATGCTCGGGGTCCCCTCATTGACGCTCGCCTCCATGACATTCTAGCCCGCATTCAGGAGATCGCCCTTAATGGTGTTTGGTCATGGTGCGGCGGTGGTGCTGACCGCGACGTAGGTCCAAACTAGGTACGAGCTCCATGCCATGGAGACTGGCTTCCCAATGGGCGATGGCCCTAAGGAACTTGAAGACCTGCTCAAAGAATTCATCATGACAGCGAAGGCCATAGTGGATATCACATCTGCTCAGGATGTGGTTAACAAGGTCTTCGATTAGGTTGTATTTAGGGCAAACTGATGAATGAAATCTTCTGCTTTTCCATGATTGTCTTAGTGCAATGCCATTGTGTATAACTATTTTTATCTTTGTTTTTTTGAACTAGAGGCAATACCTTTCTGGTATCAGCTATTAGAGCCGATGACTGAACGAGTCGGCTATCAAGTATTGATCAAATGCCAAGATAACGTCACGCAAAACTTTTCATAACAAAGGTCAAACGATTAATCAACCCAGGTTAAGCATCCTACTAAGCAAAACAGATCTTCTTTAATAAATCCATTAACTCTAAATTGCACTTACAATTTGACTCAGCATCCACATACGTCGGCCTAAACCCATCTCCAGGACTCAATGCTTATTTTTCCTTTAATCCAATGGTCGATGTGAAGCCATGACTTTTCTAAAACAAATTCTCAGAGCTGATTGCTTGCATCGGCTATTGGCTTTCATTACTGATCTTAATGAAGCCTCCTTCCCATAACTTGTGAGAAAAGCATTCGAAGTCTCCTAGTTCCTAAAAGACTGGATCGGCTATTGCGATGCTCACAGATTCAGCAGCACGAACCAGCTCGACATCATCTCCATGCCATTGGATCAAATAGTGATGAATGGTTGACAGTACACAATAGTTCGCATGAATCCAATCATGACCAATGAGCAAACTGTATGACCCTTTTCCATCGATGCCGAAGAACATGGTGAGCAGAGTCTTACTCTCGATTGTTAGTTCGACGTTTATTGCCCCCTGGGTTTTAGATGCATTACCTCCAAAATCTTTAAGCATCATGTCAGTCTCCATCAGATCTCCTGATCCTTTGTGAAGTTTATGAAAAGTGGGGTAAGGCATAAGATTGACAGAAGCACCTCCATACACTAACATCTTGTTCATCGGCTTTCCATCAACAAGACCTTTCATATATAAAGTTTTTAAGTGCCGATGCATGACTGGTTTGTCAAATATTGCTTGTTGTACAACCATTAACTTGGCAACTATCTCCTCATACTCTGATTCATCAAAATCCAAATAAACTTCTTGATCTACTGGAGCTCTAAACTCTTATGGCAACAGAAAAGCCATTTGGATATTAGTCGATGATTGCTTTTTATCGGCTGTTTGCTTAGTATGCCATACTTGAGGTTTACCGGATGCCTGAGCCTGTTCCATCTCTTTATTCCTTAGGCATTGCACCCTTCTCTTCTGGCTTCTTGTTAAACCTCTAGGACACCATTGACCTTCCTGCCAAACATATTTTCTTTCATTGCCTTCTTCATAACCAACCCAGTCTTGGTCAAAAACTCGTTTTCTGAGCTAATCATGAACACTTTTATTTTTTAAGCACCGATCCATGTTATTATGATGATATACATCTGGAGCATGCATAGACCGGTGGTTGGTTTTGTGACAGAACCGCCCAATTTATACAAGATCAAGTATGGCTGTCCCCGCTTAACACGTTGACACGCGCATACTCTCACTTATATAAACCCGGTAGTCCGCCGAGTGTCACGCAGGACCTCGGTAAATCAACATCACAACCAAGATCGCGTGATTAAGCAAATACACATCACATACGCAGAGTTGCAACGGAAATAATATTACAAATAGGTTCATAAATAATAAAACAAGTTTGGATTTCAAAACCGATTAGTGAAAACAACATTGCTTTCGAAGGATTTCATTAATATGAGTTCCAAATACATTGCTAGCATAAGTGACATCCTCAGATAAAAGCATATAGATGAGAATAAATATAGAGTCACCGAGCCCACCGGCGGTTAGCCACCATCTTCAACAGGCCGAAACCTCACCTGCAACATGGTGGGATAAACCCTGAGTACTCGAATGTACTCAGCTAGACTTACCCGTCATAACCAGAAATAAAATTGACTCCAAGGAGTATGCAAGGCTTTATAAGTGGAGGTAGCTTGACAACATTTTGCATAAAAAGCGATTAACTCAATTATACAATTATAATTCTGTCATCAAGTTAATTAGAACTATCCATCTCTAGATTAGCAACTATCCTGTGCCAAACATGTGGTATATCTTTTTAGAGCATACAATAGTAACCATAGCAGGTATAGTAATTCCATATTTATCCGAACCATCACATTCCATAATCTAATTACTACGATGTTGGGACTAGCCAAGTTTCTCACTATCCGGGAGAGACGGCGATTCGAATCGATTTCAACCAGCTGGGAATTTATTCCTAACACAAACCCAGGCAGACCAGATCAACGGTCACCTTAGGTCACCTTTGGTACAACTCAGGTACACATTTCGCGGGTCCATACCGCGCCGCACAATCTGGAACACCAGATTCCAGGATGCTCAGGCCAAGCCTGCCCTTGGGCTCAGTCTGATCGTTCCTCGGAAGGAGCGCACAACAGAACGGTTCCCGGCCTAAGTTGAATTACTCGGCTTCGCGGTCGGAATGAGTTATCCGGCCAGCTAAGTGAGAGGCATGCGTTCAATCTTGTCAGAAGCGCCAACAATGGTACGGTCCTTAATCGACACAGACGGGGATAAGTCCACACCCAAGACCTCCCTGTCTTGTTGCTTCTCTATCGACTTCCCGTCCGGTCTCAATTTACTTTTACCCCATGGTTCTGTTCCACGATAGCAGATATAGCCAACCGTGCTCCGGTATCCACCTATATCTCGCAGGTGACAGGACATCACCCGACTTCTACCGGTCTAAGCATGGCTAAGCATATATATTCGATCCTGGACCTATACCGGTTAAAGGTGTAATATCTGGACAAGGAATGTACATGCATCAAGTGGTTCCATTCAACTCTTATAACCTAATGCATCAATCATAAGTACTTAAGTAAACATTTGTAAATTACGGGGAGACTTAGAATGCTCCGGGGCTTGCCTGGGATCCAACACAAGTCAGTTCAGTTAGCTTGTACCGACTTGGTGACATCTCCGGTCCTAGCACTTGCTTAGTCCTTCCATCTTCGGGATAGATCCACCAAACACCGTCTTCGGGTTTGACTCCACATCACATCCTTCACGTGGTTCATCTAGCGTACCTAAATGAGATGCAAGATGCATGTGTATGAATACATGGAAGTGCAATAGACAATGCATCACAGGCAGTAAGTAAGACAAGCACAAGGTTACGTTAACATGCACAAGCACTTCGCATTGCTTACTATAAATATCGCACAATTTATCATGCCATGATAGCAAAGAAGATGATAACACCAAGCATGACACAAGTTTCCCAAGATCTCAGGTACTCTAACTCAACCATCATCAAAGGTATGAGCCACACTTAGCAATATACAAGCAAACAACTATAATTGGAATCTATCAACTTCTGGACATGCAAACAGCAGCTACAAGATTTAGCTATAACTGGAGTTACATAAATCCAAATGACTTGCAAGAAGACATTCTGGAAAGATTATGAAATTTTCGACAATTGATATTTAATCATCTTAGCATGATTCTCAAGTTAACTAAGCCAAATAACCCATTTACAGAAACTGGTCTAAACAAGGCAGAGAGTAATCAATTCTATAACCCAACTTTAAACAGGCATAACTCACAAACTACTCAGCCAAATACCACCAAATTTTAACAGAATCTAGATACATGAATTATATACAACTTTGTTATTATCACCAAAAACTCATTCAAATCCTAACTAGATCAAACACTAGCATCTTTCAGATCTGCTCAGAATAAAATCAAAACTTGATAGAGGACTTAAAAGTCATGTAACTCCTAAACTATCAGGCCTATGGTCTTACAATTTGAACACAAGAAATATTATGAAATTTTCTACAACTTTTGTATTCACTACAACCATAGCAAACATCATTTACACCACGAAAATAATTGCACAAGCAAAACTGCAAATCCAGCCCAACAGCAGTGGTATAGAAAACTGATAGCATCTTCAGAGAAGCATAACTGGAGTTCTAGACCTCCAACAAACATGAACCATAACTTTTTGAAAAGCTTAGGAAGTTACCTACAACTTTATTATTCTCATATTAAGATGATTCTACAGTTAGAAGGGTCAATTAATCCAATAATTGCATCTCTGTCCAAAACATAGGCAGAAACTGACATGCCACTTTAAACAGCTATAAATGGAGTTATACATGTCCAATAAATGTGGTTATAGACTCTTTCGAAATCTTAGAAAATTCTAAACAACTTTGTTGTAAACACCTAAAGCTAATTCTACTACTAAGAAGGCCCCACAGTAAGAACAAGGAAACCCTGTCTGGGTTTGGGCAGAAACAGCCACAGAGATTTAAGCAAGTATAACTCAAGATCTACTTAGCCAAAAATCATGATATTTAACTTTTTGGAAAGCTTAAGAAAAGTACTAAAACTCATGTATTGTCATCAAATCATGATTCATAACTTAACTGAGCCAATTAATTCAAACATGCAGAACTGTTCAGAATAGGAGCAAATCAAAACAGGGCATTTGTTATTTTTATAACTCTTAAACTATAAATCCTAAACTCATGAACTTTTTACCAGACAACAACAATCACCTTAGTAGCACTCCACAAAAAATTCACATTTATTTGAGCAAATCAACTGCAGTTATAAAAAAAACAAGTAAGACTAGCATTCAAACCCTGACTGCACAAATCCATTTTTACAGCTAAAACTTTAAACTAAAACCTGACATATTATAGATCTAGTGCATAGAGAATTTCACAAGGATTCCAAAAAGTCCTCATTTACTATTTTACGAATTTTCTACGATTTACTGTGAATTTCCAAAGTTTCACCCGATTTACAACAAATAGGTCCCTCGAGGCACTATTCACTTGAGTCAATGACATTGCATTTAGGCCCTTCCCTTTAGTCGAATTTGAGGACGAAGTCCCCCACGCAAACTGGAACAGAGGAGGTGGTTGGCTCGTGATTCCCGGCCGGCAGGGTAGCGTCGGCGGCGAGCGACAGGGCCACGGCAAGGCCCTGACCTGCGCGCACCCGCTCAGGGCTTCGGCTTGGCCGGCATTGGCCTGGGAAGGTCCAGCCACGTGCACGGGCGGCATGCCACAGCGGCGGTCGGCTATGGCAGTGGCGAGGCGACGCGGTAGTGGCGTTTTATGGCATGAGCGCGGAGCTAGGCATGGGGAGGCCGAAGGGCAGCAGCGCTGGCGGCAGAGCTTCGCACGGCGGCGTGCCCAGGAGGGAGTCCAGCCGCGGGCAGCAGCTGCACGGCCGCAGCCAGTGCGAGCGGCAACGGAAGCTGACCGGCGGCATGGAGAGAGCAGGAGAGGGAAGGGGAAATGAGAGACAGAGAGTGGAGAGGAGTGTGCCGGTCATTTAGTTGAGCAGGAAGGAGGCGAGCTGGCGAACGGCACGGGCACTGGAGGCCACGTGGCAGCGAAGCGCTGCAGGCGGTCGGCCATGAACATTACTGTTCATCAAATTCAAATATCCAATTCTACCTCAAAAACGCGACTGAACATCCATCTTTGTCCTTTCATATCTCCTAATACGTTTAGTTTAGGCACAAACGGTAGTAACAAATGTTGTAGAGCTATATGAGGACTACAACTTTGCTTAAAGGTTTTTGGTCTAACTCGGATTATATTGGAAGATATAGAGCTGCAAAGTAGGGCTCATGAAACTGAAAATTCAGGTTTCAGTTATCTCAGACTTGGAATATTTTTGGACTCTGAAAACAGCAGCAGATTCAAAGTTTGAGCCTCGGTTTGACTTACTTACAAGCTGATCTAGCTCTTGGTCCAAACATAAAGTTTGTTGTACATAACATGGACTCCAACTTTTATTTAGGTTCCACTGCCATGCAAACAATCTAAGCTGCATTTCAAACCAAGTCAAAGTAGCATCACTATAAAGCTTAAATCACCCTTTTTGATCTATTGGAGCATTTTCTAGCCACCTGCTCAACATGAACCCTTCATAACTTTTGTTCATGAGTGCAAGTAGAGTTGTTTGAGCAAGGTACCAAGGTTTGGTTGACATCTCATGTTCTCATTCACTTAATAGTGCAATTCAAGCACTTAGTAAAATCATTCTAACAAGGATATAACTTATCATTTCATGTGACTTTTTGATTCCAAACTTCATGAAATTTTTCCAGTGATCCATATAGATGGGTATTGATGTGGGACACATGAAGATATTCCAATAACACCAGCCAAGCATATATCTTGAAAAGGGCCTATATGTAAAGCAAGGGTGCAATATTCGAGTTTAGGTTGGGGCTTATTTCCATAGGTTTGACCTGGACATCTCCAACACCACTTAACATGTCATGGTTGAACTTAAAACCGTTGCTTAACTAGTGACAAACACCTGGGGTGTTACAGGTTTGAGATTGCCTAAAGTCCCAATACTGATTGCTGCATTCTGGATAGTCATGTCTGGTAGGCAACTTCAAACCTTCATTCCAGCAATGTTTGAAGAAAGGACAATTCCAATATGACTCGGCTTGTTACTTCTCATACCTCTCTTTTTCCAGTTGACGCTGGTATTCTTGATCCTTTAACCAACGCTGATAATCCTTTTCCTTCTGCTACTGCCACTTATTCAACAGGATCCAAGATGTAACCTGCGGCTTTATCGCCCCTGCTTTCGATGTTTCCCCTGCTCATATCGGCTCTTTTGCTCGTCGTGACGTCTTCTGATTTCTCTGTATTCGTCAGCCGATATTTGCATCTTGGGATCAACTGCTCTAGCTTCTCTTAGTTTGGTCGATGTTAGGACCTTAGTCTTTTCTTTGATCAGCCTAGCATCAACCATGTTTTGATCTCATGGGAAAGGATCATCATCAACTTTCATTTTCCGAGGCATATCAAATTTGAGCCTCCCTTGCTGAATAGCCCTCTGTATATGCTACCTGAAGGTTCTACATTCATTAGTGGAATGAGAAGTAGCGTTGTGGAACTTGCAGAACTTCTTATTCTTCAACTGATCAGGGGGCAACATAACATGACCATCGGGCAACTTGATCTGCCCCTTCTCAAGCAAGAAATCGAAGATCTTGTCTGATTTGGTGACATCAAAGTCATAGCTCTCCTCGACTCATCTTCCTCGAGAATTTGGCACCATTACTGTTTTTTGCCCCAATTCCATTCAGCCATAGCAACCTCTTCTTCTTCATCTTCATAGCAGTCATCGACTGAGTATGGATTGTAAGCTTCAGCCACTATGGTACTCTTCTAGAATCGGGTATCTCTACGCATACTCTAGAATTGGCTATTGAGCACTACCACTCGTTGAGCCAATTGACCCAAGTTATCAAATTCTTGTCCTAGCAGCTTCTCTTTCCACATTGGAAGCATTCCTTGAACGGCTAAAGTAGCTAGTTGATCATCAGCCAAGTTTAAGGAGAAGCACAAGTTCCTGGTTTCTTGGAACCTCTGAAGAAATTCAGTGCCCGATTCATTAGACTTCTACCTTATAGTTGTCAGATCAGTAATCTTCTTTTCTCTAGTCCCAGTGTAAAAATATGTATGAAACTTCTTCTCTAGGTTAGCCCAATTGGTAATGGAATTAACTGGTAGTGATGAAAACCAAGTGAAGGCTGGTCCTGATAAGGACAAGGAGAAGAAATGAACTTGATGGGCATCCTCAATTGATGATTTGCCCAATTGTTTAAGATACCAACTGACATGTTCTATCGTGCTTGTACTGTCTTGGCCAGTGAACTTAGCGAACTCTGGGAGCCTATAATTGTGGGAAGAGCGACCAAATCATACCATTCTGGACATGGGCGTTTGTATGAGAAGGTCAGCCCTTTTGGCTTCAGACCAAACTGATTCTTCATCATCTCGATCACCTTCAGTAGCAACTCATTAGCTTGCGGATTTGGATTCATCTGTACTTGCTGACCCATCTATGGATTGAAATCCAATGTGCCTTGATACCCTAGATTTGGAATCATGTGAAGGGTATTATAGTCTGATCCATAGTGATATCCTTGTGGAACCTCTTTCTGCTGGGTCCTTTGCTGGCTTACTGCTTGAAGTCTCTGATTATAGACGTAATGATCTATATCTCTACGGATCCTTCGCATTGATGGTGCTATTTTTTGAGCCGACGATGGTATGTGGCCTGATGTGCCAAAATTGATCCCTTGGTTCTGACCTTACCCCACTAGGTGTTGCACATGTTGTACTGATGGTCCAAGATTGTACTGTATCTGATTTGCAGTAGTTCCTTGAGCCTATTTAGATGAACCCTAAACTGCCTGGACATCACCATTACCAGTCGGTGCTGCTCCTTGATGGCTGGTACCGACTTGATAGTCCCTTGAGTCAATGGATCTGGAATATTGTAACAAGCTGGCCCACCTTGACCAACTAGAAACCCATGAATCGCCTCTTTCATGGCATTGTGGAATATATCCAAGAAAGCTTCATTATGGCTTGATATGGCATCATGAACATATTTGTCTATAACTTCCTTAAAGAAATGCCTGTCTTTAGCTTCAGTTGTATCTGTCTGCCCATGTAATAGAACTCTTGGTAGTGGAAATTTCTAAACTATTGTGTTGTCATATGTTTTGGTGTAGGACAACAAACACTTGTTCTGAAACTCTTCTATAGCTTTGCTGATGACACCTTTATCTCCATTAGGTAGATCTTTGTAATGTATCATAAGGATGTCGTTGTTGTTGTGAACCGCCATGATGATTGTGGGGTCCCACCGGGCGTGCAGAAACATGTGTCGACATGGAATTGCGTCCCATGCCGAGGACACATGAGCAAGTCGGAAGGGTCCGCTTGATGGAGCTGGAGGTTCGCCTAGCTTCCGCACAAGGGTGGTCGATCCTGCGCACTCCTCCTAAGATGTGCCAGTCAATTTGACCCTATAATTGATAAGGAGAGAAAGTTTATCAGTAATTAAGGGTGGAACATGCCAGTATTGCCAGATAGTCCTGAATGTGCGGCTTTGAGAGCCGATATGAAAGGAGATCGACTAAATTGTCGATTCCAGCATATTCATAAGAATAAATCGGTTAAAGCTCATGGGGATTGTGTAAGAAGAATTGGTTATCATTCTAGATGACTATCATTGTTTAGACAAATATTGGTCACTGGCAAAAAGATATCAATAGTAATTAGTTCATGCTAAGCTAATGACTACAAGTAACCGAACCCCTTTTTATGAAAGAAATAGTTCATCATCATTCAACCATTTAATAGAGATAAATCTAATGAACATATTAGATCTCATCTATCGGTATGATCTGTGGGGCATGAGGCAGAACCATGCAGGCCATAGAAACAACAATAAACTCGATGACCCTAACTTATTACTAATATCAGTGGAGCATGAGGCAGAAACATGTAGGCCATAATAAAATAATAAGATCATGCGGCTAACATATCTTTCAACCTATCGCTACTTCAACGATCTCATGATGCGAACTATTCGTGAAAGCGCTCGATATCGGTTAAAACAGCCGATTCAAGCATAGCACACAGTTAAGGTCATGCCCTCTCAGGAATAGATCTACCAAATAACGATCCCCACTCTATGGTGCTAACAGTGGGGTGTGAGGCAGAATCACACAGGCCATGATAACGGGCCATGGAACAGTTTTTGCTAGCCAATAGATTTACTCAAAATCAAACATGCCTTAACCGCACACTATGCACGATCAAGATTAACGTAAAACAGCTGTTAAAACATAACTCATCGTTTAAAGTGTAGATTAAATCAGTTTAGATTAACAAACGATGGGTTAACAAAGATATAAGGCTACTCTAGATCAATCCCAATCAGGCGAAGTGATATTTCTGTAATTAAATAAATAATGGAAGCAATAAGCAATATTGGTAACTTAATGAATCTATCCAAAGGAACGCCACCCTTAGATAGAGCCAATAACTTGACCTTAATCTAGATCGAGTAGTGGAGGTCGACCGGATCGATGCAGCTATACTTGAACTAGACAAGAGTCGATAACTAACTCATACCAGAATCATAGTGGAGGTTGACTGGATCGATGCAGCTATACGAGCAGAGGTATAAGCCATGACGGTACTTACAGACAAGCAGTGGAGGTCGACCGGATCGATGCAGCCGTACTTGCTGAAGAACTCGCCGAGATCTACTCTACTCCTACTCCTAAGGGGTGGCCGGAGCTGAAAAAGTAAATAACTGGTATTTGATTGATTGTGTGTCTTTTACAATAGTCGAGCTTTGGTTTTATACCAGGAACCTAAAAACGAATCATACTCGAGTATGACTTAGTACAATCTTTGGTAAAAAGAAAATATTCCTATTTTAAAGATAACTTGGACTCTAATCTTTTCCCTTTTGTAGAGTCCGATATGTATCTTCTCGATACCAATCATATCTTGTCATCATTATCTGCTGACGTCATTCGGAGAGAACCGATCCCAGTGTCGCATTCGACCCGGCAAACATCAATCCTTATTTAATCGACTCCTTAATTGGCACAATCTTGGAAGCCTATGAGTTCACATGTTCTTCTCCCAAATTTTGGTGTAAACAGGTCCTTAGGGAGGGTGGACACAAGTACCCCCAGAAAATAGGCCAAGCTCTAGTACCCGTTCCCCTTTTCATCACCTTAACCACGATGCTAGAAAACATCACAACATCTCCATCTCCGTAGTAACCATTAATCATCATTAATCATTAATCATCATTAATCATTAATCATTAATCATTAGGCATCAATACTTTCATTAACATGTAATAATGTGGGTGGAGTAGCTAAGCATAACTACACTACCCAAATAGAGACTCCTAGGTAACACAAGGAATATAAGATAGGGCTAGTCAGGTCCTTAGGGTTTTTAGTATTTAAACACATGCAATGAAAGTAAATGCATTTAGTGTATAGGATCAAAATTATCAAATGGTGTTTGCACTTGCCTTGTCCAAGCTCGAGCTACTCAAACTCCTCAAGGTCTTGCTCCTCTTCCTTCACAAACATCTCATTCTCTAAACACAACAATCATCACACACGGGAGCAATACATCCAAGCAAACAAGCATTTAATTAGAAGCAGTACACTAACACAAACAATAGTAGTAATCAACCTCACAGAATTAATCTATGCGTTGAGATGAAAGTATAGGAACAAGAACCACCTAAATCGAAGTTAAAATGTGAAAGTTATGGCCTAATTAAGCTACTGATGGCATTCCCGTAATTAAAGTGAAATAATTTCGCATTTAAATTAATTAAAATTGAGATTTAAAAGCATTTTGGACTAAATCTGCTAATACCAATGGCTGCATGGGCTAAACCGCTCAAATTAGGGCTTAAACCTAATTATTTTTGAACTACACAGGACCGTGGGCTAATTAAGGAAAATGGCGGGGGCTTTTCTGCAAAATCACTAGGGTTGACCGACGGTGGCTGTGTTGATGGCCACGCGGTGGACTATGATAGGCCAGGTCCATGTGGACCGGCCATGGACTAGCCCCATGGACTGAGTCCACTGGCCCATGGTGGACCGAGCAGCGGCGGCGGCGCACGATGCGACGGCAGCACCATGGATGGCGAGGGCGAGCTCGCGGCAGCAGCGCTGCAGGGCACGATAAAGCATGGCGAGGGCACGGGCATGCTATGCACGTGGTGGTGAATGCGATGTGTGCCTTTGCCATGGCGGAAAGTGGCTAGAGGTGCAGGTCCACATGGTGGCGCGGCTTAGCAGCAGCAGCAGCAATGCTATAGTGGCGTGAAGCGGTGCGCAGAGAGGGAGAGAGAGTGCGTGGAGGTCTCCGACGCATTCCCCTTGATCCCATGAATCTCGTTCGATGGCTCACCTCAATGGAAATGGCGGTGAGGGTGGAGAACAGTGACGGTGGTGAACTCAGTGAGAACTCAACCAATGGTTCAGCGCTCACGATGGCAAGGCGGCTAGGGTTGGGGAAAGGTAGTATGGAGGCGGACGCATCCGCTTTATAGGCGTGCGAGCCAAGGTGAACCTTGGTTCATGTGCACGGTGCGGCGTGGCAATGGAGTCAAACTCCAACTCAAGTCTGGTTTGGGGTCAAGGATGACCCTATAGCATGGGCCTCGTGGGCAGGCAGACCCTGCACGTCAGTGGTAGCAGCGCGGGAGGCAGTGCGGGCATGGCCAGGCAGAGCGGCTGCGGCGCTACAGCGATGGGGTCGTGCTTGTGGGCCTGCTAGCCCACGCGAGCACACACATGAGTGGGAGGGAAGCGGGCCACACTGGCTTGGCTACTAGGCTGGCTGCGCTGCTATAGGCCAAAAACCAAAGAAATAAAGAGAAAGAAAAAGAAAAGGTTTTTCTATTTTCTTAAGCAGCTTTTTGAATTAAACTCTCACAAACTTGATTGAAAAAGGGCCTAAGCTATAACAACCTAGGTGTTAAGCATGCATTTTGCTTTGACATTGCATGAGCACAAGCATCGTTGATCATAAATGAGAATGAGCATCTCAAATTTTATATCTACGATTGCTTATATCACATGTGTTTGTCACTAAATGCTTTACATATGCTAGGGTTTACATGTGATCAATGTATAAAATGCTTGTGGGACCCTAGGAGTACCTTAAACATGCTTATAATGTCACATGGAACAACTTTGGTATTCATGACTAGGACCCAATTGTCCTCTAAGCCATAGTTATAGTGTAATCTACCATTTTCAGGTTGCATGTTTGACCTAAGGTGAACTATACCTAGAGACTTTGCATGGATGTGCACCCTTAAGCAAAGTTGTAGTACTTGACTAGAGTAACAACTTTTATTTTTTGGTCATGGCTTGATTCAGCACCTAACATGCTCTAAAATAGCTCACAAGTTGCAATGAAATGTTGTTTTCAAACTTACAAATTTTGTTGTCATGAATGAGTTTTAGTTTTGATGTACCCTAGTTTGAAGCTTTGCAATTTGAAAACTATGGTGAATTAGATGTTACTCCCTAAAGCAAAGTTGGAGTTTACATGTAGCTCTACAACTTTTAGTAATGGAGTTTTAGCTAACTCGCCATGGATTAGGAGATAGAGGTGGATGAACTTGTGTTGGTAGTCACTGATTTCGGGTCTGATGGCCGCAGACGTTGCACCGTCATTGGCCAACCGGGGGCAGGCCAGGTGTGCTGTGTGGTGGCTATATGCCGGCGCCAACCCGGCCCATTAGGCCAGCATGGGGAGAAAAGGCGGGCACCTCTGCTACTCTCCCCATTTCACTCTCGCACCCTACTCTCTCTCGCCCATGCCAGAGCAAAGTGGAGCACCATGCCGCAGCACCATCACCATCGCTCCACCATGCCTGCTCACTGCCGTTGCAGCTCCACCACTTGATTCTTCATGCCAACAGCTCCACCACCTCCACCTCTACCTCCCTGAACCACTACTACATCACGTCGTGCCTTGGTAAGGCCCCATTTTGCCTCGCCACCACCACGCCATCACTGAAGCATCACTGTGCTCTCAGCTCACCATGGCCAGCCATAATACATGCACCTCCGCTCTCTCTCCAATGTCTAGTCTTCACCATAGGTCCTAGCTTCTAACCCCATCATGCATTTAGATGCTACAGCCTGGTTACGCCGGAACGCGTCGCCTCTCTACGCACGGCCACCATGCCCACCGTGGCACTCAAGCTCGCTACAAGCTAGCCCATCGCCTCCATCCTCTCTCGCACACCTTAGGTTGTGTAACCCTAGACCTAGCAGGTGGCATGATAGAGACCTGCCTCTCGCTGCCGTCTAGCCAGAACGATGGGAGCACCACCGTGCTTCGTGCGTCGCCGTGTAGACATGCACGAGGTCACTGCTCACCACCGCCTCACCAGAACCCTAACCACCCTAGATAGCTTTGCTAGGATTCTGCAAAGCTATAGCGCATGTCACTAGAGCACGTGATGGGCGGAGAACACCGGCATCTGCCATTGCTGCCGGTGAGCTATATCTGATAAAACCTAGGTCACATCTTCACCACCAACCGATGCGGCTTGATGAGGGGAACACGTTGGTGTCACCCTCATCGTCGGTGATCTCACCACTGGTGAGATAGGGCTGGCTAGAGAACCTCCCCTGCTTTGATGTCACTAACCAGCGGGCCCCAACTGTTAGCCTCTGTGTGTTTTGATTTTCTAATTTATTTTCTAGATTTGAATGTATGTTTCAAAAATTCATATCTCGAGATAGGAGTGTACAATTTTGGTGAACCAAATTTTGTTGGATTCCTCATGAAGTGTAGTATTTGATAAAAATATGAAATGCACTATTTCTGGTATTTTTCTAGGAGAATAAAATGGAGCTACATAAATGCTTTTTAGATGTTGTCAATCTTGTAAAATGCATAACTTGAGGTAGGAAAGTGATAAAATTGTGATTCCAATTTTGCTAATCTTGTGTTGACATGCTCTAGCTAAGAAAAATAGTAAACCTATAGTAAGCATGCTTGTAATATGGTCTTATTATTTAATCTTAAATAATTGCTAGTTTCTAGTGAAAATAAATGAGGTAAAAATACATAACTAATGATCATAAAAATTTTTACACAGTGTTATGGTACTAGGATGCATGTAAGAAAAATATGAAATCTATTGTTTGACACTTTTCACTTGGCTAAACTATTTTTGCTAAAATGAGCCTACGCGACTTGTCATTTTTGTAGAGTTGCCTATACTTATCCAAATGGCATGAAATTTGTACAATAGACTTTTGGGGACATAAGTAGGCTACTATAATTTTCTTAGAAGTTATGGTGCAATGTTGATATATTTTCCTTATTTCACCTTGGTGTACAAATAAATTAATAAATCCATTTAAAGAAATTATTCGAGCTTGACCATCATGTTTTCTTGAGTGTGTATGATACCTATGAACTATTGGTACCATTAGTTGTGCCCAAATTTGATTGCTTGTATGCAATGAAATATTAATTTCTCTATAATCCAATTTTAGTGACTGTTGGGACAGTTTCGGTGGTTAAGTAAATTGCCTGGGTAAGATGATGTTTGCTGTGAATATTGTCAATAACAGAGTTGTAGATAACTTACTTATCTTGCTTGTGTCAAATTTTCATGGCAATAGGCTAAATGGTTCAAGAGTTATAGCTGTTAGAAGTTGGTCTCTAGAAATACTTGTTCTCTGGAATTTCTGGATAGATCTAGGAAATTACTTTGTTTGACCTTGATAACCAATGAATCATCTTTAGATGACTATAAGAAAGTTGTAGGTAGTTTTATAAGCTTTTCATAAAGTCTAATATCATAGTATTTGGTTGAGTAGAACTCCAGATATAACCAAAATAATTAGCTACTATTTACTGTAGGAAATGACTAAGTCAATTGTAGTTGTTTGTCTTATGTGATGCTTATGTAGATGCTTAGGCTAATTGAGATTAGTTGTTAGCTATAGGTTCTAAGCCTCTTACTGATGATGAACAACTTTACATTAGGTTACTTGAACTGGGCAAGTGTATGTTTTTTGTATTATATAAGAGATATGCACCTACTCAGTAAAGATCAATTAGAAGAAAGTTATACATCTACCTTGCCAATGAATGTTAAACTTATCATACACCTTGTGGATAACCATGATCAAGCATATGCAATTTATCATCTCATCTCTTATGCATTCATGATACTCATTTGTGCATATGCATGCAATAGGTTCCCTAGAAGGAGTGACACTTCTCGAGTTCGAACTCGAGCATTAGGAGGAGCAGTAGGCAGCCCAGGAGCAGCAAGTTTAGGCAGAAGGAGTAGTCAACAAAGAAGATGTCCCTAAGTGTCCTAACCCCCAACCTTCCTCATTCTTGAAAAACAAGCCCTAGAGCATTATAAGCCTCCTATGTTTTTACAAATATCACTTGCATCCTTTATGTTTGATGCATTAGGTTATAGGAGTTGGTTGGAAACACTTGCTACATATATTCCCCTTGTCCAGGCAAATATATCTTGAATCCTTTGTAGGTCTAGGATCGAATATATGCTTAGCCTTGCTTAGTCCGGTAGAAGTTAGGTGATTTCCTGTCACCTAAAACATATCGGTAGATAACTAATTACGGTTGGCTATAATTGCTATCCTGAAAATAACCATGTGCTGATGAATAAAATGGAGACCAGATAGGATTGAGATAGAGAAGCACAAGACAAGGAGGTCTTGGTGCCTATTTATCCCCATCTGTGTTGGTTAAGGACCAATTCATTGTACGTCCTCATGTCATGTTGAACGCATGCCTAGCACTTTGTTGGCTGGATAAGTTGTTCCGACCACAAAGCCGAGTAGCTCAATTCAGGTTGGGCTCCAGTAAGTGAAAGTGCGCACATTGGAGGTAGTAAGAATGTGCGGAGAGCCAATGGCATGAGTCCAAGGATGGGTTCAAGTCCCAATCTTCTTGGCAAATTGGTAGAATCTCTGAGGGTGCGACGCTGATTGGACCCACGAAGTTTGTTCCTGAATTGTACCAAAGGTGACCCAATGTGACCCTGATGTGGGAAGTATGGGTTTGTGTTAGGAATAATTCCCCAGCTGGGTAGGAATCGATTCAAATCACAATCTCTCCTGGATAGTGAGAAGTTGACTGAGCAGTGGCAACATAGAGTAACTTAATGGAAACTTGATGGTTATGATGATGATCAAATTATTGTTATACTAGATATGGTTACTAATGCTTATTAGCTTAATCAAGTGATTGCTCTAGTACAGGTTGTCGACAAAATATGGTCGGCAGTCTACCTAGGGGTATGCCCAAGGTAGTAGATTATCGGCAGACAGGTGCGCAAGCCCCAAACAAGACGGTGATGCAAGATAGACACGAGGTTTTTTCCAGGTTCGGCCGCCAAGAAGGCGTAATACCTACGTCCTGCGTCTGATTTGTATTGCTGTATGTCAATGAGAGATGTTTTTTAGAGGGGTCCCCTGCCCGCCTTATATAGTCTGGGGGGCAGGGTTACAGATCTGGAAACTAATCCTAGTCAGTTACAATTGCCATATGTGGCCGGATAAGGATTCCTATTCTAACCGACCAGGATCCTGCTTGGTCGCCAAATCCGTCTTGATTCCTTGTGCGGGACTCCGATCAGGTTAACTGGGCCGCACGTCATCTTTCGGGTGGACTGAAACCATTGATCCGGGCCAGCCCAAGCTTAACCGTAAGGGTATAGGGGTTAATACCCCCACAGCTAGTCCCCGAGCATCATGTATTATGCTGCGACACGCCATTTTAACCTTCTCCGACAAGCAAGGCTTGAATTCTTGACGCCTCCAACCACCGTCATCACCGGAGAAGTAGGTTGTCCGAAGAATGTATGGTGCTCTTAAGAAAAAAGAAAAAGATTTCTGTCCTGAGAAGTGTGCCCACTTGTATTTCTGAAAAGAAATGTAAGTGGTCTTGAAGCATAGCATCCTTAAACATCAGAAGCGTAGGGGTCGAAAAACAAACACATTCACCGCAAGGTGAAGTGTGCCCACTTAGTCCCCGAGCTTGCTGGAAGGCAAAGTATGAGCCTTGTAGCAAGGTCTAAAAGAAAAGTCTCTTAACTGTATGTGAGTACAAATCACATGTAGCCAAGGAGAACCATTATTCAAGCAGTGGTCGGGGCAGTCCCCGAGCATACTAATAATCCTCATAATCATTCAAAACACAAGGGTCGATTTAAACAAACACATTCACCGCAAGGTGAAGTGTGCCCACTTAGTCCCCGAGCCTGGTAGTAGGTGACGTAGGCACGTGGTGCCAAGGTCTAAAAAAGAAATTCCGCTGAGGTTAAGAATCCAATTGCCGTACAAGCAAAACAAGATACACCGGCAGGTGCATCGCATCGACGTAGTCCCCGAGCTTGCTGGAAGGCGAAGTATGAGCCTTGTAGTGAGGTCTAAAGAAAAGTCTCTTAACTGTATGTGAGTACAGATCACATGTAGCCAAGGAGAACCATTATGCAAGCAGTGGTCGGGGCAGTCCCCGAGCACGGCCGTGGTCGGAGCGATCCCCGAGCACAAAAGTGGTCTAGGCAGTATCCAAGCACAGTAGTGGTCTATGCAGTCCCTGAGCACATTAGTGGTCTGGGCAGTATCCAAGCACAGTAGTGGTCAAGGCAAATCCACGATCACTTGCGCTGCTTGTACTATTATTTTGTGTACTTTTCTCTATTCTCTGCCAAGGCCAGTCTGACACGTCTGGTCAAAAAAGTAAATAGGTATAGTACGTCATTCTGTCTTTTTTTTTTTTTTTGCAAACAGTCGGTTGACACCTGTATTGAGGTGTATCAGTGTGGGCCCCCTTACACCATCAACGAAGAGGCGCGTACACTGTTAACGAAGGAGCACGTTTATTGGCGCAGATTTCGAGGTTGTGTGAACAACCGTCTGCGGCGCGTGCGCACGACTCCCAATATTCTCGGGCAGACGAAACGACGGTGCTCTTTGTTTTATATAATGCAGATCTGGTAAGTTACTCATACCATTCCCCATTGTCATCCGCCGCCGCAACCTTCTTCTTCCTCCTGCCGAACCCTATTCCCCCAAAAATCATCACCAATCCCCTCGGTCTCCCGCATCCACCCACTTAGTAAGTACGAACTAATGGCGAAGAGAGACGCCCAGAAGAAAGGCGGGGTCATGGCGAAGGAATGGTGGAAGTCGCGGAGCAACGAGCAGACCATCGAGGACCTCATCGCCATGGGAGTGCTCCACAACAAGGCACTTGCTGGATGGCGTGCACCGGAAGGAGAAAGCTTCCCCGATCCACAACCAGGTGAGATTGTGGTCTTTGAAGATTTCTTCAAACGGGGTTTTGGGATTCCAGTGCACCCTTTCCTTCAGGGTCTCTACTTATACTACGAGATTGGGATTTGCAATCTGCATCCCAACTTGATTCTTCTTGTCTCCACCTTCATCCATCTCTGCGAGGCTTATGGTGGCTTCCAGCCCCATTTCAACCTCTTTTGCCACCTATTCTGTCTTCGGAAGAAAGGGAGCGGTGGCTCGAAGATCGCCGGTGGCGTTTACCTGAACCTACGTGATGGCATGAAGGCTCAATACCTGCACTGCCCCTGGAACACCTCATTGGACGAGTGGTACAAGAAGTGGTTCTACATCCGTGAAGAGCCGAACACCATCACTCTGTGCGATGTGGGACTGATTCCAGAGAAGAAAAGCAGCTAGTCGGAGAGGCCCGAGAACTTGGAGCAGATCGCCGAACTGCTCAGGATGATCCTGTGGGGAAGGCTTGATGGCCCGAGCGTTGTCGGCAACTTCATCAGCCGAAGAATCCAGCCCTGCCAGAAAAGGATTCACCCTGGCTTCGAGTACCAAGGAGGCGCTGATATGACGAGGACCAGGAAGGAGCCACTCGACAAGATGGAAATCAAGGCCAGGATTGGAGAGCTGTTCAACCTGGCCGATCCCAATTATGTTGCACTGAACGCCATCGAACACGCCTTCAAGCTGGCTCGCCCTCCCCCAAAGGTAAATGACGCCTCCTTTTAATTGTAGAGTCATGTTGCATCAAGAAAATAACTGTCTTTTCCTTCATTTTGTGTCTCAGTGTAATGGCCGTGACCGGGCAGGAGTGTTTGTGTCGCCTCCCCCCGGTGTAGAATGGCCACAAGCTACTGGGCCAGCCGCCCAGACCAGCGCCAGGACCGACGACGTTCACTGGGCGGTACTCGAGACCGTAGAGGACGCCTCGACCAGAGCTGCTGGCAAGCGTCCGGCTGCCAGCAAACAACGTCAAGCCATCTTCCCCCTATCAGACGACGAAGCAGAGGATGCGGACATCTTCCGGCTTGTCCCCCGAAAGAGGAGAAGGCAGGTGGGACCGTCGGAGCAGGGTGGCTCCTCTGTGCCAGCAGTGGTCACAGCACCGACCACTGCAACACAGAGCACAGACGAAGGGAACATGCCGCATCATACTCCGACGCCCGTACCGGAGGTTGAACAAGTCCCGGTGGAAACTGCCGAGCAAGCAGAGCAGGGGCGGTCGAGGAGACGTTCCTTCGCCACATCCTTCCGCAAGTCAAAACTGTAAGTATCTATACTTTTGATGTAAGCTTTGCGTTTTGCATTGGATGCTATTATCTTCTGAATTTGTCTCTGAATGTATTAGATCGGCGTCCACCGAAAGCCCCGACCAGCTAGCTGGGTGCGGAATGTCCTTACCAACAACGGCGGGACAAACTGCTCAGCAACCAGCCGTGGAGGAGCCCATGGCAGGGACTCTGCCTGGGCCTCAGCAGGCGGACGACCAGACGCCAGTCCCCGAGCAGAATACAAGTGCTCCAAGCACGAACCCTGATGAGGCGGATACCACGACGCCAAGGGAGCTAGATCTAGCCGAGGGGCAGCAGCCAGAAGTTGCCCGGAACATGGTTGCCGACGCGACGGCTCGTGGGAAAGCCCTGGTGGTCGTGGAGTCTACGAACCCCGGACTAGTGCCGCCTCCCGAATAGGAGGCTGAAGAGGATGAAGTGGAAGAAGTCCTAGGCCGTCCCCAAAATAGGCGACAACATGTATATGTGTCGCGCTATCGGAACGACGAATGGGTCATGCACGAGGAAATCCCAGAGGTCGAAGAGACCTTAAGAGTCGAACGGGCGGCCAAGCATCTGGTGACTGAAGTCCAGGTATATTTGGCTTTAGTCCTTGACCCTGTTGTGTAGTTGAACTGTCTGACGTAGCTTGTCTGTGTGCAGGACTTGATGAAAACTGCAAGATACCGAAAAAGGTGCTTCGACCAGATAGAAGGAATCATGATGACCAATAAGGAGCTGACGGCTGAAGTGGATCGCCTACGGCGCCAACTTGAAGCCGCCGACCAGGAGAGGATAGACCAAGAAGCACAGAACCAAAACCTGGTCGGTCAGCTCAAAAACAAAGAGCAGGAGAAAACAGGTAAGTGTTCACCGTATCATAGCAAGTGCGGGACTTGTGTTATTTTGTTCTTGACAGTAATAGCTGTAATGCAGGTTTAGAAGCTGAAGTGACCCGCCTCCAGGGGGAGAACAGTCGTGCGCTTGCAGAATGTGGTCGCCTAAAGGAGGACAACGAGAAACTGGCACGCCGCCAGTCGGAACTCCAAGACCACACTAACAGAATGAAGGACGACCTGAAAAGTAAGCACTCCAGACCACCTTTCTCATTCAATTGCCCACATTGCCTTGTCGTGTCATCACATTTGATGTCTTGTACTGTTTTCAGTTTTGAAAGTCAACGCCAAGAGGCACCTTGAGGCTGTGATCAAGGAGCGTGACGACTAGAAAGCGCAATGCCTTAAGGCCACCGAGGAGCGGGACACGTGGAGCAAGCGGTGCCAAGAAATGGCAACTGGCATTGTGCCCGTCCTCGACCTTATCGACCCGACGCTCACAGAGGAAGAGCTAAGGATGCCTCAGCTCGGACTGGTCGAGAGATGCAAGCAAGCATGGGGATGGTTCCAAGACTTCGTGAAGGAGGCGGGTGAGTACACGGGTGCCCATGTGCTAAGCATGGTGCGTGCTCACTACCCCCTGATCAATCTCAAACACTTGGAGGCTGGGTACCCGAAGGAGATAGACCCAGACAAGGCCGAAGAGCTTCGGACGGCCCAGCTGGACTTGTCGTCAAAGATAATTGGCGATATTAACCTGTGCGGAGGTGGGACAGCACCTGTGCAGGGTATGCCATCGACAAGCCAGCTAGAAATGCCATCAGCTGCAAGCCAACCAACGAAGCCTGCGGTCTCGACCAGCCAGGCACCGGTGGGGCCATCCCCTTCAACTTGACTAGCTCTAGAGTCCCCGAGACTCGAGTAGGGTATCAGAGGCAGCGAGCAGTAAATGCCATGCGCCCCGACCAGCCAATGTAATAGGCTTAGAGCTGTAGAAGGAGGACATAGTTGTGTTATTGTAAACTTGAGCCTTTTTAGGCAAGCTTGTAATAATATAACTGTATATCATTATAAGCTTGTTTGTTTTATACAAAACGCACTTTAAGCTTGAAATTTTTTGTTGGTGTAACTAAGTGGGAACGTGTTAACGTTCTGTTTAGTTGTACCGTTTTGCTCGACATGTCACCCAAAAAAGTTTGTGCGGCCCTAGTCTGGCATGTGGTCGGAGTATGAGGTACTATGGCATGTGCACACGTGGACGCAGACAAGTCAAACCAGGGGGACCTGCCGATCACCCGCAACGTAGAGAGCGGATCCCGTGCACGTGTTGGGAGGAACCAGAGACAGGGCCTGCTCTGAAAACCGTAGAAGGAGTGGTGGTCGGCTTGTACTGGCTTAAGTTAGAATAATCATAAAATTCGGAGTGACACATTAGAGTGGTCGGAGAAATCATAGTTGCTTTAGTAAAGTAAATCAAAAATACAAGTAGAGTACATATCTCAGTAGTTAAGCATAGAAGCGTCTAAGCTTGTCGATGTGCCATGAGTTCGGTACATCCGTGCCGTCTAGATGAGCTAACCTGTAAGACGTTGGACGTGTGACTTCCTTGATCATGAAGGGTCCCTCCCATGGGGTTGTGAGTTTGTGGACACCAGCCTGGTTCGTCTTCCACTTCAGGACTAAGTCCCCGACCATGAAGAAACGCTCTTTAACGTTCTTGTTGTAGTACCTGCGCAAAACAGCAAGGTATTTGGCCGTGCGTACGCAAGAATCAAGCCTTTTCTCTTCTACACTGTTGACTTCTAGCTCCCGTACTTCGTCGACCTTGCCTTCGTCGAAGTTCTCTACCCGTGCTGATCTGAAAGCTATATCTGGTGGGAGGACTGCCTCAGCGCCGTAAACCATAAAGTATGGTGAGACGCCGGTGTTACGACTGGGCTGAGTTCGAAGGCCCCAGACAACGGCTGGTAACTCCTTGAGCCATCTTCTAGGAGCTTTATTGTTTTCTCTGTACATCCTCTTCTTCAATGCATCCAAGATCATGCCATTTGCTCGCTCGACTTGTCCATTAGCTCTAGGATGCGCCACCGAGACGTATTTTACAACTATGCTCCTTTCATCGCAGAAGTCCCAAAAAGCGTTCCCGGTGAACTGAGTACCCAGATCAGTAATGATGCTGTTGGGCACACCGAAACGGTGGATGACCTGGTCGAGGAATGTGACAGCTTTCTCTGAGGATGCCTGTACCAGAGGCATGTATTCTATCCACTTAGAAAACTTATCAATTAGCACGAAGACGCATGTAAATTTCCTAGGAGCTGGTTTGAAAGGGCCGATCATGTCCAGTCCCCAGCATGCGAAAGGCCAAGAGGCTGGAATCGTCTGGATCTCATGTGCTGGTACATGGATTCTCTTGGAGAAGAACTAACAACCTTCACAGCGGCGGACTAGCTTCTCTGCATCGGCCACTGCTGACGGCCAATAGAACCCGGCTCGAAAAGCCTTACCGACCAGTGTTCTTGAGGCCGCGTGGTTGCCGCAGGAGCCAGAGTGGATTTGGTCTAGGAGATGATTGCCTTCCTCCTGGGTTATACACTTCATCAAGATTTCCTCCTTAGCGTTTTTGCGCCATAACTTGCCATCGACGAGCAGATACTGCTTACTACGACGCATCAGGCATTCATTTTCTGTTCGATCGATATAACCGCTACCGTCTGTTAAGTACTTGATGAAAGGTGTTCTCCAGTCCAGCTCATGAGTGGTCGGAAGCGGCTCGGTTGTGCTCAGCGCCGAAACCGTAGCAACTAATTGCTGGTCTGAAACTTTGTTGGTCGTTGAATCTTCGTCTTCAATGGAAGGCGTGAGCAGGTCTTGGACGAATACGCCATGTGGGATTTTGGCTTGGGATGATCCTAACTTTGACAACGCATCCGCTGCCTGGTTCTTGTCCCGGACCATGTGTATGTACTCGATGCCATAGAACCTGCCTTCCAGCTTTCTTATCGATTTGCAATATGCGTCCATCTTTTCACTGGTCGTGTCCCAGTCCTTGTTGAGTTGGTTGATGACCAGAGCTGAATCTCCGTAGACATAGAGACGTTTAACTCCAAGCTCAACCGCAATGCGTAGACCATGCAGGCATGCTTCATACTCGGCGGCATTATTAGATGCTGGGAAATAAATCCTGAGGACGTACCGGAGCTGCTCCTTGGATGGTGATACGAAAAGAACTCCTGCTCCCGCACCGTCAATGTTGAGAGAACCGTTGAAGTACATCGTCCAATATTCGTCGGATCCCGGAGAGGCAGGCGTGCTTAAGTCTGTCCACTCGACGATGAAATCAACGAGTGCCTGAGACTTGATTGTAGTATGGCTTGCAAATTCCAAGGAAAAGGGGCATAGCTCCATTGCCCATTTGACGATGCGCCCGTTCGCATCCTTATTGCGAATGATGTCCCCCAAAGGATACTCGGTCATGACCACCACACGATATCCGTCGAAGTAATGTCTCAACTTTTGGGATGTTATCAGTATGGCGTAGAGCAGTTTCTGAATCTGTGGGTACCTGGTCTTGGATTCGTTGAGTACCTCACTAATGAAATAAATTGGCCGCTGTACCTTGTAGGCGTGGCCCGGCTCGTCGCGCTCAACCACCATTGTAGTGGAAACCACCCGATCGGTTGCCGCAATGTAAAGTAGGAGAGTTTCGTCTTCTCTGGGAGCAGTAAGTACCGGAGGTGATGTGAGGTATTGTTTCAGCTGCGTGAAGGCAGTGTCTGCTTCCTCCGACCACTCAAACTTCTCGGACGATTTGAGCAGTTTGAAGAATGGTAGTCCTTTTTCTCCTAATCTTGATATGAAATGGCTTAGAGCAGCCATGCAGCCGGTGAGCTTCTGGACATCCTTCACCTTTTTTGGGGGCTTCATGTCTAAGACAGCTTTGACTTTCTCCAGGTTAGGGCATATGCCATCGTAACTGACGACGTTGCCGAGCAATATGCCAGAAGGGACACCAAAGATGCACTTCTTTGGGTTTAATTTCCATTGGAACGTATTAAGGGCTGCGAAGGTGCGTTCCAGATTGTCAACAAGGGTATGTGCTTCCTTGGTTTTGACAACTACATCGTCGACGTAAGCCTCGACGAGGCCGTCTTTTATCTCGTCGTTGAGGCAGGCCTGTATAGCGCGTTGGTAGGTAGCACCGGCGTTTTTGAGCCCGAACGACATAGTCGTGTAGCAGTAGGCGCCGAAAGGCGTGATGAAAGATATCTTGATCTGGTCCTCCTTTTTGAGAGCGATCTGGTGATAACCAGAGTAACAATCGAGAAAGGAAAGCAGCTCGCAACCGGCGGTTGAATCTACGACCTCGTCTATGCGAGGTAAGCCAAAGGGGTCCTTAGGGCAGTGTTTGTTGAGATCAGTGTAATCAACGCACATTCTCCATTCATTATTCTTTTTGCGTACAAGAACCGGGTTGGCTAACCATTCCGGATGATACACTTCTTTGATAAATCCGGCTACCAAAAGCCATGTAACTTCTACCCGAATCGCCTCCTTTTTGTCGCGAGCGAACCGTCGTAGCTTCTGCTTGATTGGTTTGGCTTTGCTGTTGACATTTAAGGAGTGCTCAATCAAGTCCCGAGGTACACCGGGCATGTCGGAAGGTTTCCATGCAAACACATCCACATTGCCCCTCAAGAACCTGACGAGCGCGTCTTCCTATTTGGGATCCAGGTCGGCCCTGATGAGGGCCGTTTTGCTGGGATCGCCCTCGACCAGCTGGATCATCTTGTGCTCCTTGGATCTGATGTTCTTGCGTGGAGCCTCAAGCTCTGGGATCTCCAAGTGGTCGGCCGTGGTCTTCTTAGCGTCGAGCATGGTCTCGGCCATGCGAATAGAGAGGTCGTGGGCCTCTGCTATTTTGAAGCTGTCGTCCTCGCAGGTATAAGCTACGTATACGTTGCCCCTGAGGGTTAAAACTCCTTTCTCAGTAGGCATCTTGAGCACCAGATACCTGTAATGAGGTATGGCCATGAACTTGGTGAGCGACGGTCGACCAAGAATAGCATGGTAGGTGCCGTCGACATCAGCGACCACGAAGTTGACGTAGTCGGTGCGGAAGTGGTCCGGAGTCCCAAACTGCACAGGTAGCGTGATCTGCCCGAGAGGTGTGGAGCTCTGTCCGGGGAGAACGCCCCAGAACTGTGCCTCGTACGGCTTCAGGTCCGCCTGGGCTATTTTCAGAGCGGGCAGGCTGTTCTTGAACAGTATATCAATGGAGCTGCCGCCGTCGATCAGTACCCTGTCGAACTGAACCTTGTTGATACAAGGATCGAGGACCAGGGGAAAACGCCCTGGCTCGGGTATGGTGGCCCATTGGTCCTTCCTGCTGAAGTAGATTTCACTGTGAGACCACGGAGGAAGCCGCGGATCGGTAAGAAGGTTGTCGTTCTTTGCCATGTTCAAGCAAGCATGGGCGAGCAGCTTGCGTTCTCGTTTGGTCTCAATGGACACCTTGCCGCCGATGATGGTGTGCACGCGATCAGTCGGCTTGACGTATTTATGACGAGGATCTACATCGTCGTCGTCATTGTCCTCGTTGCGCTGTTCCCTCACGTCATTAGGCTTGTCGGACATATCCGGAGCCTATTGGCGCGTGTAGATAGTCTTGAGGACGCGACAATTCTCCATGGTATGGTTTGACTTGGGATGGAGCTGGCAGGGGCCCTTCAATGCTTTGGCGTAGTCGTCCTCGTAGTTACGACGTCCGCCGCCCTTTTCCACAGTATTGACCTCGCTGTCGTCTTCCCGAGCACGCTTGCTCCTGTAATCGTCACGGCGGTTGCGCCACTGATTACGTTGATCACGGTGGTCGCGGGAGTCGTTGCGCTGGTTGTGGCGGTCAAAATTGTCGTTCCGACCACAGTTGCCGCGGTAATCGTCGTGGCGTGGAGGGTGGTCGGAGCGTGGAACCCTTGCTGCTTCTTCGACGATTATCTTTTTAGCGTCGTCAGTGTCCGCGTATTTCTTAGCGGTGGCCAAGAGCGCTGTGACTGACTCAGGTCTTTTCCGGAGGAGCTTGTCTCTTAGGGCGTCGTGGAAGCGGAGGCCGGTGACGAAAGCCTCGATTGCTTCGTTGTCGGAGATTGATGGGACCTTGATGCGCATCTCCGAGAAACGCCGAACGTATTCACGTAGTGGTTCGTCTTTCCGATCTCGAATCCGTTGCAGATCATACTTGTTGCCGGGTTGTTCACAAGTAGCGATGAAATTGTCGATGAAGGCCTGCTTGAGCTCCTGCCAAGAGTCAAAATAGTTCGCCGGCAAGCTGACTAGCCATTGGTGACCTGCATGACCAACGGCGACTGGGAAGTAGTTAGACATAATGTGCTCGTCAGCCATGGCTGATCGGCACGCGGTTTCGTAGAGCATGACCCATAATTCGGGGTTTTCCTTGCCGTCGTACTTCTGAAGTTTCTCGAGCTTCAAATTCTTGGGCCATATGACTTGGCGAAGGTGTGGAGTGAACTGCTTCAGACCCGGCGGGCCGTGGGCGGTGTCATACTCCATACGGCGATAGCTTTCATGGGATGCATGATCGTTGGCTCTCTGGTTGATGCGAGCACGCAGATCACGTCCACCGAGGTAATGGCGAAGATCGTTATTGCCGTCGCGGCGATCTCGATTGCCATCTGGACTAGCCCTGCGACCGTGGTTATCACGGCGATTGTCGCGGTTATCTCGGCGGTTGTCACCTCGAACGTCGTGACGGTTATCCTCTCGACGACGGTTTTCGTCCCGACCACCATCATGACCACCGTTTCCGCCTTAACGATTGTCCGACGGGTCGTTGTTGCGCGAGCCACGTCGGTTGAGCGGCTGTGAGCGACTTGAGTATTGGCGGCTGTGGCTTGATTCCACTGAAACGGATGGGGCCCGGGCTTGATTCATCTCTGCGGTCTGAGCCATAGCAGCCGTCAGATAAGCTTGTATGTCATCACGGACTGCTTGGGTTTCTGGAGTGTTGGGCAGCCGCTGCATTGTCGCCATGGCAACGGCTACGTTGGTGCTTGGGGTCTTGAAGACTTGTTTGTCCCCCACCCTGTCGAAAGCATTGTTGAGGTCACGCGGTTGGATCCTTATGCGCCGTGCCTCCTAGTCTGCTTCAGCTTCGATTTGTCGGTGATTAAACCGGTCAATGTTGTGTGCTTCGCGTGCAGTCTTTTCCTGTTCTGTTTCACCAACTGCTGGCGGCTCATCGTTGCTGACAACATGGATCAAATCCCCTCGTCTTGGCGGGAAAGACGGAAATTGGGGGAAACCCGGGGCATGGTCTGGTAGATCCAGATCGTATTTGACGCCTTCATCTTCGTGACGCTGAAGCTCGGTGTGGACAGATGCGTTGGATGCGATGCCGGATGAGGAGCTGGAGTCACCCTCTCGGACTGTGTGGACAGATCCTTCTTGATAGTCTTCAATCCGGACCATGTTGATGATGTTGCATGGCTTCGGACGAGATCGGTGTATAGGACATAGATCCGAGCGGCGTCATAGGTTGTACGCGTAGCTGGAGGCGGCGTTTCGCAGGCCGTAGGGCTGGACCTGGTGGTTCTCCGTTGGGACTTCGTACTCGCAGAGTCGGAGGCCCGTCGCGAAGGCTGGCTGGCGACGAGCGGAGCGCCCCTTAGGAGTAGATACGACCACAAGATCTATTCCAAGCCGTGCAGGACGACTGGCCCGAGCTGGTCGGATAGATCTGTTGTGGGGAGCTGTTACCTGCTCGTTAGGTTGGCTTTGAATCATACTTACCAGAGCTAGGGTTTCAGCGAGTTTGATGCCAACCCGATCGATGGAGTCGAGCAGGTCGGTGTCGTCGATCTGCTTCCCTCCGTAGCGGGGAAGCGGATGACGGGTTGTCGGCGTGGCTGTAGGCATGGTCGGAGCCAGATGTACCGTGGTCGGAGCCAGATCCATCGTGGTCGGAGCCGTGTTCGTCGTGGTCGGAGCCGTGTTCACCGTGGTCGGAGCCGTGTTCACCGTGGTCGGAGCCGCGTTCACCGTGGTCGGAGCTGTAGCCGATGCAGGTGAAGTAGTCATCAGCGCGGGTTGAATACACGCCTCGGTCATGGTGATGGAGACGTTAGGGCCAGTGGTTTAAGTGATCTGGCCGATGGTGAACGTGAGGCCGTTGGGCGTAGCCATGGAGCCGGAGATAATGACCATCTTGTTTGCTTGGAGAGCAGTACGCACACCCCCTACCTAGCGTGCCACTGTCGACGAAATATGGTCGGCAGTCTACCTAGGGGTATGCCCAAGGTAGTAGATTATCGGCAGACAGGTGCGCAAGCCCCAAACAAGACGGTGACGCAAGACAGACACGAGGTTTTATCCAGGTTCGGCCGCCAAGAAGGCATAATACCTACGTCCTGCATCTGATTTGTATTGCTGTATGTCAATGAGAGATGTTTTTTAGAGGGGTCCCCTGCCCGCCTTATATAGTCCGGGGGCAGGGTTATAGATCTGGAAACTAATCCTAGTCAGTTACAATTGCCATATGTGGCCGGATAAGGATTCCTATTCTAACCGACCAGGATCCTACTTGGTCGCCAAATCCGTCTTGATTCCTTGTGCGGGACTCCGATCAGGTTAACTAGGCCGCACGTCATCTTTCGGGTGGACTGAAACCATCGATCCGGGCCAGCCCAAGCTTAGCCATAAGGGTATAGGGGTTAATACCCCCACACAGGTGCTAATCTACGGATGCTTAATTGAATAGGTATTCAAATTTACGCTAGAGATATTAAATCTCCAAGTTATGTTACTTAAGCTTTTATGCAAAATGTTGTCAAGCAAACTCCACCAATAAAGCCTTGCATACTCCTTGGTGTCATATTATTTCTAGTTTATGATGGGTAAGTCTAGCTGAGTACATTCTTATACTCAGGGTTTATTCCCTCTTGTTGCAGATGACATGATGTACCATGAGTACTATAAGAACTGCCTTCATCCTACCGTGGATGAGGACTAAACCATGGGTCATGGTACTCCTGAGTCATCCCCTCTATTCTACTTTTATTGGAAATGACCATAGTACTGACATGTATTTGAACTAAGTGTGATGTTGATGTTAAACTACTTTGCTTCCACTATTTAAACTTGGTTTGTAATAACTATGTGAACTCCGATGTATGTGAGAAACTTGTGAACTATGATGTAACATATGACTGGTTGTGTTGAATCATGTACGATCTTGGTTTGTTTGAGATCCCTCGTGATTTCACTAGACTACCGGGTTTATATGGGCTCAAGTATGACAGTTTGATCGCTTTGGTGATTGCTATTGTACTTGTGCTCTTATAAATTGGACAGTTCTATTACATAAACACACATAGAGCAAGCAAGAAAAAAAATATGCAGTAGCATGAATGCAACTTTTCAAGGTTTCTACCTTATATTCCATTTTAGGATTTATATAAATCATTAACATTGGCCTAAGAAAGTAAAGCAACTAATTGACTTAAATCAATTTAAACTCTACTTTTTTAAAAGAAAAATAAATTAGGGTGTTACAACTATCGATCGGTTATTGCTTAAGTGCTTGAATTCAGAAGATGCCAGGGTCCTTATTGCTAAAGTCCATGAAAGAGTTTGTGGAGCTCATCAATCAGCTCATAAAATGAAATAGATTATTAGAAGATCAAGCTATTTTTGGTCGACAATGTTGGAAGATTCTTTTGAATATTACAAGGGGTGTCAAGATTGCCAACGATTTGGTAATATTCAAAGATCGCTAGTATTAGTTATGAATCCTATAATCAAGCCATGGTTGTTCAGAGGTTGGGGATCGATCTAATCAGCCAAATTTACCCACCATCCAGCAAAGGTCACAAGTTCATAGTGGTGGTGATGGACTATTTTAGTAAATGGGTTGAAGCGATCCCATTGAAAATGGTGATGTCCCAGAACATGATTTACTTTGTCCAAGAACATATCATTTATCAGTTTGGGGTACCTCAGACTATCACTACTGATACAAAGTTCATATTTGAGGAGTTTGAGAATTTTGCTACTAATACGAGATTTAAGTTATTGACAGGCGAAGGCATCCAATCAAACACTGATCAAGTTGATCAAGAAGAAGATAATCAATCGGCCAAGGCACTATGGGCTTATCGAATGGCATGACATGGGTCAACTAAGTGCTGTCCCTACGAGCTAGTTTATGGGCATACAGTCATTCTTCCTTAGGAGATCAGGACTGGATCACAACATATTGAATTTCAAGAAAACCTAACAGCCGACGATTACAAGGTTTTGATGATGGACGATCTCGAAGATTTTAATTATCATTAGCTTCATGCTTTAGAAAACATTGAGGCTCACAAGCTAAGGATTGGCAAATATTATGACAAGAAAGTTAAATCCAAGCAGTTCCACGAGGGCGAATTAGTTTAGAAGCTGGCCTTGCCTATTGGGACCAAAGACAACGCATATGGTAAATGGTCACCTAATTGGGAGGGGCCTTATTACATTACTCGATGCATACCTGGCAATGCTTACTTCTACGAGACACTAAAAGGTGAAGAGTTCAATAGAGCAATCAATGGGAAACACTTTAAGAAATATTATCCTAGTGTTTGAGTTGATGCTTGAATTAGCCGGTTGAATTTTTCATAGGGCCTTTATAGCCGATATAAGAGGATATTGCCTTCAGAACAAAAATGGAGCAACCATGATTTAGCCTAAAGAAAAATAGCAATGTGGCATGCATCGCCTTTAGAGCAAAAAATAAAAAAGAATTTACCATGCACGAGGAAATAGAAGGGAAAAATCATTTCAAACGTAAAAAGTTTATTCATTGATTTCCTATTATGACCTAAGGGCCGAGAAACACTTTTTGACAATGTCTCTGGCCGAAGAAGAGAAGGCTATGGTATTTGTAGTGCTTGAGAAGTCCTCAACCAGGCTCTCATGATCTTCAAGATTATCGGTCGCTTAAAAACCATGGGAAGAAGTCAAAGCTCGTATCTAGAGCGAACTTACGCCATGGCTAGAGAAATAGCAGCACCATGATGAACACCATGAGGGGCCATCTCCCTAGCACGATTTGGAACATCATGCAGATGAACCACTGGCATGGCACCCTTGGTGTTGAATGATTGTGTAGCATATTTGATGGCTAATTGGAGACTTTCCAACTGCGCTGACAAGGCTGGTAAATTCAGAGAAGGAGCAGTCAAAGGTTTGTAAATCAAGGTTGTTAAGATAAGGGTCACCATAATAGATCTTAATTGTGATTCTAGCCTCAGCCTCAGCCAACCTTGTTTGGACGATGTTGGCCCTATTCTTTGAGATGGTAAGGGCATCCTGCATCGCATTCAGATGGAAGTCCATCCGTCCAAGATCACAAACTACATTGGAGTACAAGGCCTAGGCCTCATCTCTCTCCTGAAGTAGACGATGAGCGTCGTCCTAGTGATAAGAGTCAAAGGACTCTAGGGATGAATTTATTGGAGCCACCATCTTTGCAACGTTAGGGCCGATGACCTCATCGAAGCTCGTCGGAGATCTCATTGGCGGGTCACTTGCCATTCTCCAAGAGAAGAGATGGTGATTTTGGATCTAAAAGATGAAAGAAATGGTTCGCACTAGAGGCACAAGGGATCAAGAGTGGGCATATTAGTTTCTCATCCACAACTATGGCTCATATTTATAGCCCAAAAGATGCAATGGTAGACCTCCTCAGGGTTATGCGTTTGGAATCAGTTATGGAAATAGATCATCCTTTCAAAGATCAAGGAGATGGTTCGTGAAGAGTTAGGAAGCACGATGAATAAGATTCAAAATTTATTGCTTTCCATAATCATGGGCACCCTAGATCCCAAAGGTTTGTTACAAAAGGATTACACCTGAAACTAACTAATTAGCCCAAGAAAGCTTCATTGGATTGAAGGGAGTCTAGACCCTACAAAGCCGAAGAAACATGGATAAAGATGACATCGGCTAAAAGATGGAAGTAGCATCAGGGGGAAGGTAATAGGCCAATTAAGAGCGTGCTGGTTTATATCACAGGCTTCTTGGCATAGGAAGAGCGAACAAGGCGAAGGTGTCCACACATTCATGCCCTTGCAAACACTAGAACAGCCTCATACCGATGGTGAGAAGACTTAGGTGTATCACAAGAATTCTTCTAGCCGCGGTGGCTAATTCCCTTGATTGACAAGGCACTAAAATGGGTGACACAATCGCCCTAAACACAAGAATTCTTCTGGCCATGAAGGAGTTTCATGATGAAGTGGTGGTCCATGGAGGATCCAACAGAACTAGAAGTGCTCGAAAGGATAGGGGTGAAGGGAGCATGGTTGAAGCTTGAAATTTTTCGATGGAGTTGGACCAAAATTTATGCTCATCAGGGGAGTTGAGTCCAAACGCCCGTGAACTAATAGTGCACCCATGAAGCCTTGGAATGTGGGATGTCGGCAAAGGAATGGCATGCCCATGAAGCTTATGAATGACAAAAAACATGAAGTAATGGAACAAAATAGCAGGCCTAGAGCAGTTCCCTCAGTCTCTAGTAAAGGCATACCTAAAATGGTATGAGGTAAAATTTTAGAATAAAACCATTTTTATCCCAAAATTGGGGGGCATGTGTTGACACTAGAATTTGGTTCATTACATGAGACCCCATAATTCAGAATGTACTAAAAAGAGCCATGATAAGTTTAGAATCGGCTGGTCAAGAAGCTGTTTAGAGTTAGCTGGATTTCAATAACATCGTCATCTCTAAGGAGACTCCGGCAGCGAAAATGGCATTCATCAAGAGCAGGAAAACATGATGGACTCCACATAAGTGGAAGTTTGGAGTCCATGTTATCTTAAATTAGGATGTTTTGTTTTCTTTTCCAAGTTTTGTGATCGGTCTTATTCGACCAGGACTTGTAGTCAAGCCTTGGGTATAAATATTGAACTCTAGCTATTGTAACAGACATCTCAGCGACCAATCAAAAACTAGTACCTTTACTTTCTGGCTTATGCCATCCCCTAGGAGTAGGAGTATAGTAGATTTCAGTGAGTTCTTCGGCAAGCAAGGATGCCATCGGTTAAGTCTGACCTCCGGTTTGTCTGTGAGTATTTGTCACGACTTATATTTTGTTTGTAAGGCTACATCGGTTAGGTCTAACCTCTTACAAGCTTGGTATAAGTTAGTTATCGTCAATTAATTGTAAGGTTGCAATGGTCTGGCTTGTATCTCTTACAAGTTACCCTCAATTCTTATGAAAATTGGTATGATTGATCAATTCGGCTCGTATCTCATACAAAATTTGATATGGATTAGTTATCAGCTAAATCTATTAAGATCGGTAGGGTTTCCTTGCTGTTTTTAATAGATTTGCGAGTTATCAATCTTGTTATAATTAGTTTCTTACTATTTGTAACAAAATCACCCTGTTGATCAATTAAGATTGAAATGGATCAGCTTTATATCTCTTCAAATCATCGTCTTGTTGTGTTTCCCAATTTACATCTCGCTTTGATGATTTTTTCGGTTAGCTTAGCCATTTTTGTCCAATCTTGATCGAAGATAGCGTGTGGTCAGGATGTGTTAAACCCTAAGTAAAGCTTGCTAGTTTATGAAATCTAGTCTAGAACTGCTATTATGGCTGCCATCGATCCGGTCGACCCCCACTGTTAGCACTATAGATCATAAATCGTTAAATAGTAAGTCTTGCTTATGGTCAAACATAGCCTCTGGCTACATGCTATGTCTGCATCAGCTTTTTAGCCGATCACTTGCGCTTTCTTGATCACAACATGTTTTGACGATTCTGTTGAGCGTGTATAGATTCGTATGCTTTAAAGGTTTAAATTGTTATCTTTATCATGGCTGCATCGGTCTAGCTCGAACCCCACTATTAGAGGTATTAGGTTGAATCTAATAGGTGTATAAACTTATTCACGTTCAATGGTTGAGTACTTGCCTATTACGAGTTTTCTTCCATCAGAATCGGCTATTTTAGCCGATAGCCCGCACAATGAGAATATATTGGCAATTTACTTGCTTTTACTTGTTTTAGTCTTGGTTAAAAGCTAGTATGTTTCTCATCGAATATGAATGCTTCCATGTCTACTTTTTACATCTTTTGCATGTTTTCATGATCATCGGCTGTATAGATCTATATAATTGAGCAACTGATAATTGCTGATATGCTCGTTTTACTTACCATGCATCATGAGCATGCTGGATATCGACTCTCTAGTCGATAGCCTTATCTCATCGGCGACTTAGCCGCATATTTGGAACTGTTTGGACAAACATCGGCATGTTCCATCTTAAATTACTGATCAATGTTATCTCCTTGTCAATTGTAGGGTCAAATTGGCTGGCATGCCCTAGGTCACGACCATCCGGTCCAGTGTCCTCCGAAGTCCAGAGAGAGCTCAGGATTTGCTCCATGCGGTTTCTCTTCGTTGCCGATGGTCGGACATCACTTTTTGCCATTGATAGTTGGTTACTCTTTATGCTTCCCAAAGTCAGCAAATTGCCTTGAATAGTTTAAGAACCAAGACTAATGTATCAAAAGGTGTCGAGCTAGGTCTAGTTATGTGTGAATTTCCCGATGTGTTCCTAGAAGAGTTAACTAGAATACCCTCGAAGAGAGACATAGAGTTCCTAATCTCATTAGAACCTAGAACCACGCCTATATCAAAACCTCCATATAAGATGGCACCACCTGAGCTGGAAGAGATGAAGAAACAATTAACAAGTTTGTTGGAAAAGGGTTACATTAGACCTAGTTCTTCTCCATGGGAATGCCTAGTGCCGACACATGATCACCATCCATAAAAGCTTATAGAAGGATTATTAAAGATGTCTGCCCAAGGCTCATTCCTCATCCACAGCGGCATAGAAGCAGTTCTTACAATAGTCGTGATAGATGGTACCATCTACAACAATGGGAATAAAACCTTGAGTACGAGAAAGTTCTCAGCTAGACTTACCTATCATAAACCAGAAATAAATTGACTCCAAGGATTATGCAAGGCTTTATAAGTGGAGGTAGCTCAACAACATTTTGCATAAAAAGCGATTAACTCAGTTATACAGTTGTACTTAGGTCATCAAGTTAATTATAGCTATTCATCTCTAGATTAGCAACTATCCTATGCCAAACATGTGATATATCATTTTAAGAGCATACAATAGAAACCATAGCTAGTGTAGTAATTCCATGTTTATCCGAACCATCACATTCCATAATACAATTACTACGATGTTAGAGCTAGCCAAGTTTCTCACTATCCAGGAGAGAAGGCAATTCGAATCGATTTCAACCAGCTGGGAATTTATTTCTAACCCAAACCCAGACATACCTGCACCAAGGTAATCTTAGGTCACCTTTGGTACAACTTAGGTCCACATTTCATGGGTTCGTCCAACGCCGCACAATCAGGGGCTGACGGTAGCCAGGGTCGCTCAAGCCATGCCTACCCATGGCCTCGAAGCAGGTCGCTTAAGTCATGCTTGCCCCGGTCTATTGATCCGCTCCCCACACATCCTTACTTACTCTAGTGTGCGCACTTTTACAGAGCAGGGCCCAACCTAAGTTGAGCTACTCAGCTTCGTGGTCGGAATGAGTTATTCGACCAGCTAAGTGAGAGGCATGCGTTCAATCTTGTTAGAAGTGCCAACAATGGTATGGTCCTTAATTGGCATAGATGGGATCACATGAGTCAACCTACACATAGACTTCGCCTGGCCTCCATTTACATTACCCCATGGTTCTTTTCCATGATAGCAAATATAGCCAACTGTGATTCGGCATCCCACCTATATCTCGCAGGTGATAGGAAATCACCCGACTTCTACCAGTCTAAGCAATGGCTAAGCATATATTCGATCCTAGACCTACATAGGGTTAAAGTTGTATGTAACTAGACAAGGTAGTTCTATGCATCAGTGTTTTCAATCAACTCTTATAACCTAATGCATCAAACAGAAAGGACTCAAGTAGAATTTTGTAAAACATTGGGAGACTTAGAATGCTCCAGGGCTTTGCCTTTGAGAAAGAGAGGTGGGGCGGTGATCTAGGCACTCAAGAAGCTCTTCGGGAGTCTGCTCTCTTCTCCTAGAGCTGTGGCTTGAGGAGTCTCTACTAATCGCCTTCCTCTTCTTCGTTGAATTCTAGCAACGTTATCTCCTTGGTCGATCCTATATGCATGATCATGGAATAAGATATTGCGAATGCATGTATGATGACACAATAATATGATAAAACATGATGAATGCATCCTCATAAGTATTTTCAATAGCATGGTATTCAAGAAATAATAAGCGCGTCCGATTCTCCTGAGTAGGTGCATATCTCTTCTCTATTACTTAAGTAAATACTTCTACAATTTATTTACCAAACTATAAACAGTAGGCTACTTCTTTTAACCATAACTAGAGTTATATACGTCAAAATCATATGGTTATGGACATTCTAGGAAATCTTATTGAAATTGTCTACAACTTTCTTTTCATAATCTTAATGTGATTCAATAGTTATCTAGGTCAAACAATTCAGTCAATCAAATTCTATCCAGAGAACAAACAATTAGGGCAAGCAAAATTCTAATAGCCAAAACTCTTAAACCCTAAGGCCTATGACCATGAAAATTTAACACAAGGTATATTAGTAAGTTATCTACACCTTTCTTATTAACACGTTTTACAGAAAAGACCCATTATCAACATGAAATCATCCACACAAACCACAACTATATATGCAGCCCTTTACTTCAATTATAAAGCGATAATTAATTAGTTGCATACAACCAATTGATTCTAAGCCTTACTATTAACATCAACAGTTAGGATTTATCACAAGCACCTCAGAAAACATCATGGTCAATCACAATTTAATTACTTAAACAACTTTATTAATTTAATTAAATAATTAGGGAAATAACAAACGTATATCAAATGTGCACAATAAATTCTCATAAAATTATAGTAGCTTCCTAATGCTTACAGTAGACTACTGTGAAAATTTCATACCATTTTGGACATGTATGACATCCCTATGAAAAATGACAAGCTAGCATGGTCATTTTAGTGAAAATAGTAAACTCTATAGAAAAGTGTCAAACAACATATTATATATTTTTCCTAGCTTCATACTAGTGGCCATACTATAGTACAAAAATTTGCATATCAATATGTTACATATTTTTATCCTTACAATTTTCCTCAGAAAACACCATTTATTAAATAGATAAATAGAAAGATCATATTTCAATCAAGTTACTACAAGCTTAATATTTTTTCTAGCTAGAGCATGTCAACACAAGACTAACAAAATTGTAATAACAATTTTATCACATTTCTAGCTCAAGATATATAATTTACAAGATTGTAAACATTCAAAAGCATTTATTTAATACATTTTAATCACCAATAAAAATACAAGAAACTGTACATATCATATTTTTATAAAATACTACACTTCCTAAGGAACACAACAAAATTTGGTTCACCAAAAATGGACATATAGAACTCCACTTATGATTTTTTAAAGTTAGTACAAAAATCTGTGAAAGAATTAACATAAACACTACATAGCAGTCGCTGACAGAGGGGACCCATGAGTCAGTGGGTCCACCTGTCAGTGACCTGAAGCAGAGCACGTGGTCGCCCGGCGTTATCTCGCCGACGGCGAGGTCTCCAGTCAAACCGAACACACGTGGTGATCTACTCACTAAGCCGCATTGATTGACCTAGGTGGCGGTAGTGCAGATGCGACGGAGCATGCTCGTCGTTGGCCATGGTGGCACGACGGTGGTGCACTGTAGTACGCTAGCCATCTCCGGCCATGGCAAGGCTTGGTGAGAGGCGTGTGAGCTCCATAGTGATGCCACGACCATATTGCAGCTACCTAGGCTAGGCGAGGTGCTCCGACGAGCTCTGCCGCGTGTGTGGTGGCGCGGCGGTGAGAGTGCGGCGGCGCTATGCATCGTGTTCCATGGCAGCAAGGCAATGGCTTGTCGTAACCTCATGCTACATGCTAGTGCACATCCTACCCAAGCTCTGATGCGTGGAATCAAAAGAAATGTGCATGCAAGCTCAACTGCGGCGAGCTCGCCGTTGAGGCAGCCATGGAAGCCGAAATTTTCGGCCAGGACAGAAATGGCGATTTCACCCTCACCGTAGCTCGTCTAGGGCTGCAACCAAGTAGGAGGAGTAGAGGGAATGTGGCGCAGCTATGGGCTAGATGGAAGCGGCAATGGCATGGTGGAGCGAGTGCTAGCAACGGTGGAGTGGTGCGAATGCTCGGCGGTGTTCGGTTCTCCTCGACAGACGTGAGAGAGAGCGTTGGAGAATGAGGAAAGTGAGCGGGTGAATGCAAAATGAGGCAGAGCGGGGTCTCAGGTATCAAGCACCAGCACGCTGCGGTGAGGGCCCATTGTCGGCTAACAGCGGCCATGCGGCGGCTAGCCTCTGTCCACGGTCGGCCACGATGGTGCGATGCGGCTCGGCCATCAGAGCCCGATCAAGTGTTTGACAGCATGATTTCAAAGCCTCCAATCTCCTAATCCAACATGATTTAGTGAATGACGCTAGAACAAAACTTGTAGAGCTATATACCAGCTACAAAATTGCTTTAGAACTCAAATTATAATTCTCAATGGTTTGGAAGAAAAATAGCACAAAGTCGAGCCTGCCAAACTGTAAACCTAGAATGACTTAGCAAATTTTCCATTTCACAAAATGAGTGAAATGTTGATTGTTGTGAGCTACATTGAAGCATGTTAGGAGCTGAACTAGCCTATGACCCAAAAATAGAAGTTGTTTCTCTACTCAAATACTACAACTTTGATATAGTGAACACATCCATGCAAAGGCTCTATGACATAGATCAACCTAGGTCAAACATAACACTTTCAAATGATGACTTACACTACAACTATGACTTAGTGACCAAACTAACCCTAGTCATGAATACCAAAGTTGTTCATAATGACATTCTAAACATGGTTAAGGTATTCCTATGGTCACACAAGCATTTCATACATTGGTTGTGCATAATGCTTCCTAGGTCAACATGCATACCATCACTTAGGAGCTTAATTAGACAAAGTGATCTACATGAACATTGTTTCATTAGTCATCCTAAGTTTAGCTAAGGTGCTTTAGTGACCAACATCAACCATTTACACTTATTCACTCATGATCATAAGCATACATAAAGGAAACATGAAATAAGAAGGCATGTTTTACATGTTTCAGTTGTATGTTTCATATGTAAAAGCTCATATATGAATGCTTGATGATTATGCTCATGCAATGCAAGTCAAATTATGCAAGCCTAACACCTAGGGTGCTACAGCCCCTCCCCCTTACAGAAATCTCATCCTAAGATTTGCAAGGCCTACCATTCTTTGAAAAAGGCGGGATAAACCTCACGTAAGTAATCCTCCCATTCCCATGTGACATCTTGTTCACTATGGTTATTCCACACCACCTTGTAGAACTTAATGATCTTACTCCATGTTACTCTTTCCATCTCTTCTAACACTCGAATTGGTTTCTCTTCGTAGGTCAAATCCGATTGGAGCTTAATGTTGGTGGGTGCAATGGCTTCCTCAAGTATACAAAGACATCTCTTCAACTGAGAAACATGGAAGACATCAAAGATGGCACTCATCTCTGGGGGAAGTTGTAACTTATAAGCAACATTCCCTTTCCATTTAGTAATCTTGTATGGTCCTACATACCTAGGCACATGCTTTCTTTTCACTCCAAATCTGTACTCCTTTCATGGGTGACACTTTCAAGTATACATAGTCTCCCACTTCAAAAGTCAGTGGTCTTCTTCTTTATCAGCATAACCCTTTTATCTTGACTGAGCTGCTTTCATATGCTATTGGATAATGTGCACCTGCTCTTCAGCTTCAGTGATAAAGTTAATACCAAAGTATCTTCTTTCGCCGGGCTCAATCCAATTCAATGGAGTTCTATATTTTCTACCATACAAGGCTTCAAATGGAGCCATCTTGATGCTTGCTTGATAACTATTGTTGTAGGAGAACTTGGCTAAAGGTAGCCATTTCTCCCATGAACCCTTGGAAGATATAACACAAGCTCTCAGCAAATCTTCTAAGATTTGGTTCAGTCGCTTAGTCTATCCAAAAGTTTGTGGATGGTATGCTGAACTTCTGATTAGTTTAGTCTCCAAAGCCTAGTGCAAGTGCTCCCAAAAATGAACTGTAAACTGTGGTCCCTGATCTGAGATTATAGTCCTAGGTATTCCATGTAGTTTCACGATCTGAGAAACATACAGCTTAGCGTACTTCCCTGCATGATATGCTGTGTTAACCAGTATAAAATGTGCTAACTTGGTGAGGCGATCTACAATGACCCATATGGAATCATGACCTTGATGTGTCATCAGAAGGCCTATAATAAAGTCCATACTTATTTCTTCCCATTTCCACCCTAGAATAGGCAATGGCTGAAGTAATCCAATAGATTTCAAATGAACAGCCTTTACTCTACTGCAGTTATCACACCAAGTGACATAGGCGGCGATCTCTTTCTTCATCTTGCTCCACCAAAAATGGGTTTTCAAATCTTGATACATTTTACTATTACCCAGGTGGATAGACAACTTGGATGAATGTGCTTCATCTAAAATGTGATTTCTAAGTTCACGGTCTTTCGGTACCACAAGTCGGTCCTCAAACCATAGCAGACCTCTTTCATCTAATCTAAAAAGCTTTGTTTCTTGCTCTTGCATCTTTCTCTTGATGTGAAATATACCTACATCTGTCTTCTGTAGTTCTATGATTTTGCTCTCAAGTGAACTGTAATAGAACCGCCCAATTTATACAAGATCAAGTACGGCTGTCCCCGTTAACACGTTGACACGCGCATACTTTCACTCATATAAACCTGATAGTCCGCCGAGTGTCCCGAAAGACCTCGGTAAATCAACATCACAACCAAGATCACGTGGTTAAGCAAATACACATCACATACATAGGGTTGCAGTGGAAATAATATTACAGATGGGTTCACAATTAAAAGTACAAGTTTGGGTTTCAAAATTGATTAGTGAAAACAACATAGCTTTCAAAAGATTACATTAATATATGTTCCAAATACATTGCTAGCATAAGTGACATCATCCAACAAAAGCATATAGATGAGAAGTAACTATAGAATCACTGAGCCACCGGTGGTTAGCCACCATCTTCACAGGCCAAGAACTTCACCTGCAACATGGTGGGATAAACCCTGAGTATGAGAAGGTACTCAGCTAGACTTACCTATCAAAACTAGAAATAAAGGACACCAAGGATCATGCAAGGCTTATGAGGTGGGCTAGCTTGACACAGTTGCATAAAAGAGCTTATGAATATAGTAACCAATTTAAACTTTGCATCAAGTTTATCATCATTTACCTGTCCACTAGATTTGCACCTGTACTAGAGCACTCACTTATTAGGAGCAAACAATATTAACCATAGTAGGTATAATAAGGCTGTCATCATCATATCATCATTTCTGAACCATTATGTTATTTAGTGTATCTACTTTGGAGATAAACCCGTCAAGTTCTCACTAACCGAGAGAGACGGTGATGAGTACAGGCCCGATCTTCCGAGAGGTAGCCGGTAAGTTCAATTTTGTGAAGATCTCGACGTTGGTGATCTGGCTTCAAATCAAACGCGATTCGAACCCTACAACCGTTACACCACTGCTCCGTTGGTTATCAACCAAGCACAACTTGATTGACCTCGCCAAGAAGGCTTTTCCTGCAAGCGAATCGAAGAGCACAAGCAAGAAGGTAAAACACGCAATCTGAAATTGCAAATATGAATGACGCGAATATCAATAGAGGATTCAAGAACTTGGTTCAAAAGGACTAATCGACACAGTGGAGGAGATCAAGAACGGGGACCCTAGATCACTGTAAAAGGATTTGTCACCACAGTTACAATGAACGATTCAGTTTCTCGATGAAAAACTAAACTCTAAACAAAAACCCAATTGTGTAGCAGCGGCGGCGGATGTGTTTATAGTCTAAGACTCGACCTAGGGTTGGGGACGGCCAGGGGTTGGGCGCCCACAACTTGGGCTTAAGGCCCGACACGATACATGGCCAAGTTGGCCCAAATAGGTGACGCAGCACCTTGCCGTGGTCACACAGAATGATCCACGGACCTTCTGGAGCTGGGACCAGATCCAAAACGACGGCGTCGTCGTCCCCTTTCCAACGCATCCAAGAACGGCTCGTTTCGATGTCGTATGAGAAAGTTATGACTGAAACAGTGACGACATGTCTGCTGAATCCGAGGGCGATGTGACAGCTGAGTTGGGAACGAATTGCAACTTGGGGAAGACCATGGCGTCGGTGTGTCCAGCGTGGTGATGTCCTCATCAGACGGCGACTCGAATCGAATTACAACTCAGCTGAGGGGGTATTCCTAACTCTCACCCTGGCATACTTTGCAAGGGTAGCCGTGGGTCACCTTTGGTACAACTCAGGAACCAAATTCGCGGGTTCGATCAGTGCCAGTGCTCTCAGGGATTACCCTTCTACCAGGACGATTAGGACTTTTAAATCACCTACCCTTGGACTCACGCCTATGGCTCCCTTCCAAGGCGTACTTTATACTTATCGACTCCTGGCCTGAGGTGAGCTACTCGGCTTCATGGTCGGTCTTTGGACATAGCCAACTAAGAGAGAGGCATGCGTTCAACATGAACAGGAAAGGCTCCAAGATTCAGTCCTTAAGCGACACAGACGGAGTCACTACAAACCGGCAAGCCTCCGCCCGGTCTTCAATTCAAATTAAGACAGGTTCTTTTCTACGATAGCAAATATAGCCAACCGTGCCATATGTATGTCCCTATATCTCGTAGGTGACAGGAAATCACCTGACTTCTACCGTGTTTAAGCAGGGCTAAGCACTACACGAGCCTGAGCTACATAGGATTCTAGGTATCAATATCTGAACAAAGATTGGATAACCAATGCAGCAAGTGTTTGCATCCAACACCAAACTTAATGCAACAATATATATGTAACAATAATACTTTAATTGCATTTCGGAAATTAGGAGGCTTAATATGCTTCGTGGCTTGCCTGGGATCCGACACAAGTCAGTTCAGTTAGCTTGCACCGTCATGGTGACATCTCTGGTCCTAGCACTTGCTTAGTCCTTCCATCTTCGAGATATATCCACCAAACCAAATCTTCGGGTTTGGCTCCAACATCGCATCCTTCACGTGGTGCATCTAGCGTACCTAGATGAGATGCAATATACAAGTGCATAAATATGAAGAATAGTACCATGAGACGCATCACAAAATAGCAAGCAAGACAAGCATAGTTTACACTAACACACTTAAGTACTTTGCGATGTTTAACTTAAACATCACACAATCTATCATGCTAAGATGGCAAAGAAGACGACAACACCAAGCATGACACAAGTTTCCCAAGATCTCAGGTGCTCTAACTCAGTCATCATTCAAGGCATAAGTCACACTTAACAATATACAAGCAAACACTATAATTGGAATCTGCTAATTTCTGGACATGCAAACAGCAGCTACAAGATTTAGCTATAACTGGAGTTACACAAATCCAAATGACATGCAAGAAGACATTTTGGAAATCTTATGAAATTATCTACATTTCATATATAACCATCACAGCATGATTCCCAAGTTAAGTAGGTCGAAATTATACCTTTACAGAAACTAGTTCATACAAAACAGAGAGCAACAAATCCAGTATTCTAACTTTAAACAGTTGTAACTCAAACACTACTTGGCCAAATGATACCAAATTTTAACAGCAGCTAGATACATAAATTATCTACAACTTTTGTATAAACAAGTTTCGCAACAAAGCACATTGTCATGAAGAACTTTGCTAAGTTCCCAGATCTGTCCATAAACCACATCGGCAAGAAAATAATTATTAACTTATGTTGCAAATTCATAATTGGGCAAAACCAACTTTACCAACATTTCACACATGACTAAAGAACACCAAAAAGCATGGTGCTCACCTCTAAATAAATTTTCTTAAAGCCTTTCTTAATTTATTTAGACATAAAGGTGTACTTATGAACATATACCAAAAATGCACAATAAATTCTACAAAAATTACAGTAGCTCACATATCCTCTCAATAGTCTACTGTACAAATTTCATACCATTTGCATAAGTATAGCTGCCTCTACGAAAAAGACAATTTGCTATTGCAAGAAATCATGTGAGAGCAAGATAAACCAATAACTCACTCATACTTCATCCAATACTCATGAAATTTTTACCACACATCAACTATCACATGAGTAGCATGCCACAAAAATTTCACTTCATTTGGAGCCCTAGATCCGTAGTTATGGAAAATAACAAATTCAACTAGCATTACAACCTTACTGCACAAATCTATTTTTACCGCAAAATATTGAAACTAAAACATGCCATATTATAGATCTAATGCATAGAGAATTTCACAAGGATTCGAAAAAGTCCTCATTTGCTATTTTACGAATTTCCTATGAATTACTATGAATTTCCAAAGATTCAGCAAATTTACTGCAAATAGGTCCTTATCGGCACTATTCATTTGAGTCACAGACTTCGCAGTTAGACCCTTTCATTTAGTCAAATTTGAGCCCGAGGCCCCTGGTCGGAATTAAAAGCAGAGGAGCATGCCAGACTTGCTGTTGCCGGCCGAAGGAGGCTCGTCGGCGGCGGTGGAGTGGTGGTGGAGCATCAGCAGGGCCGCGCGCACCTAGGGGACAGCTCGGCTCGGCCCGAGGCGGCCCGAGTTGGCCCAGCCACGCGAGCCCGCGGCTCGGCGGTGGAGCGGCATGGTAGGGGAGGGCACGATGGTGGTGAAGCGACGACCATTGCCGGCTCCAGCTGTCCCGGCTCCCGGCGCGCCTCCTGACGACCGCAGCTTGGCCTAGGGTGGTCTATGGCTTGCTAGCCACGTGAGCAGGCGGCACCGGCGGCACCGGCTTCCATGGCGAGGCCACGACGGCGAGGGGGCGCTCGGGAAAGGAGCTGGGGAGGAGGAGAGGGAGAGCAGTGCCAGCAGCAGCGGCATCTCGCCGAGCTTGGCCATGGCGCTGGCAGGGAGCGAGGCAGAGAAGAGAGGGAGAGAGTGGAGAGGGCGGGGCGAGTGCTCGGGTTCAGCTTCCCAAAACGACACGCGAAGGCAGGGGCGTGGACACGCGGAGGCCACGCGGCAGCAGCTCACTACCATGGCGGGGCAAGGTGGCGAGCAGCTGGCGCACCAAGGGCCATGCGGCGTTGCACATTCAGTTCCGGTCAGCACTGTTGCAGCTACGAATTCAAATTTCCAATACTACCTCGAAAGTACCACTGAAACCCATACTTCATGCCTCCGTAGCTCCTAAACCACGACGAGTTAGTCAAAACTCTATTAATAAAAGTTGTGGATCTACATACCAGCTCCAACTTTTATTAAAGCTTCAAAGTCTAATTAGGCCTGGTTTGGGAGATACAAGGTTCCAAAGTGGGGTACACGAAAACTGAAATCATGCATTCAGTCATCCATGACTTAGCCAAATTTTAAGTGCTAAAAATAGCTGCTGATTTAAAGTTTGAGCCTCGGTTTGACTTGCTTACAAGCTGATCTAGCTCTTGGTCCAAACATAAAGTTTGTTGTACATAACATGGACTCCAACTTTTATTTAGGTTCCACTGCCATGCAAACACCCTAAGCTGCAGTTCAAACCAAGTCAAAGTAGCATCACTATAAAGCTTAAATCTGAGTTTTAGACCGATTGATGCATTTTCTTGACATTTGCCCAACATGAACCTTTCATGACTTTTGTTATAGAGTTCATCTAGTCATTTTGGCAAGGTTTCAAGGTTTGGTTGACTTCATAGGTTTCCATCCACTTGATAAAGCAATTCATGCAAAGATATGACTTATCATTTCATGTGACTTTTTGATTCCAAACTTCATGAAATTTTTCCAGTGATCAATATAGATGGATATTGATGGGAGACACATGAAGATATTCCAATAACACCAGCCAAGCATATATCCTAAAAAGGGCCTATATGTAAAGCAAGGGTGCAATATCCGAGTTTAGGTTGGGGCTCATTTCCATAGGTTTGACCTTGACATCTTCATCGTCACTTAATCTGTCATGTTTGAGCTCAAACCCATAGCTTAACTAGTGACAAACACCTGGGGTGTTACATGAACAACTAATAGTGATATTGTGCAGCATAACAGGATGTATCAAATTAAATCCATCTTCCAACAATGCTTCCAAAGTGTTGCAATGAGATTTCTGACTAAGTGCATCTGCTACAACATTGGCTTTCCTTGGATGGTAGTGCACTTCTAAATTGTAGTCCCTAATCAGCTCTAACCATCTTCGTTGTCTCATGTTCAGCTCAGGTTGAGTGAAGATATATTTGAGACTTTTGTGGTCAGTATATATGTGACATACATTGCCCAACAAATAATGTCTCCATATCTTTAACGCATGAACAACTGCAGCAAGCTCTAAATCATGCATAGGGTAATTGACTTCATGTTTTCTCAACTATCGAGAAGCGTAGGCAATAACTCTTCCTCCTTGCATGAGCACACACCCCAAACCTATACCCAATGCATCACAAAACACATCGAAAGGCTTTTCAATGTTGGGTTGTGCTAAAATAGGAGTTGTAGTTAACAGAGTCCTTAGGGTGTGAAAAGCTGCTTCACAGTCTGGTGTCCAACTGAACTTCTCATCTTTCTGAAGTAGTCTAGTCATGGGTTTAGCTATCTTGGAGAAATCTGGAATGAAACGATGATAGTAACCTGCTAACCCTAGAAAACTCTAAACTTCATGAACCAAAGTTGGGGCCTCCAATCCATGACCTCTTGTACTTTAGATGGGTCTATAGAAATTCCATCTCTCGATAAGATGTGACCCAAGAAAGGTACTTTACTCAACCAAAATTCACATTTGCTAAACTTGGCATATAACTTATGTTCCCTCAATTTGGATAGAACAATTCTCAGATGCTCTGCATCATTCTCTAAATAAATCAAGATATCATCGATAAACACAACCACAAACTTGTCAAGCTCGGGCATGAATACCAAATTCATCAAGTACATGAAGTAGGCAGGAGCATTCGTCAGTCCAAAAGACATGACCAAATACTTGTACAAGCCATACCTAGTGGAGAAAGTCGTTTTTGGTATATCCTCTGGCCTGATCTTTATCTGATGATAGCCTGACCTCAAGTTAATCTTGGAAAATACCTTTGCTTTTGCTAACTGATCGAACAAGATATCGATACAAGGCAAAGGGTACTTGTTTTTGATGGTCATAGCATTTAGTGGCCTATAATCCACACACATTCTCAAGGACTTGTCCTTCTCCTTTACAAACAATGTTGGACATCCCCATGGAGACAAACTAGGTTGAATGAGACCTTTGTCCAATAATTCTTGTAACTGAATGTTGAGTTCAGCTAACTCATTTGGTGGCATCCTATAGGGTCTTCTTGAGATAGGTGCCATACCTAGCACTAACTCAATCTTAAATTCCACATCCCTATTAGGTGGTAAACCTGGCAACTCATCTAGAAATACATCAGGAAACTCACAAACCACTGGGATATCACACAGGGTAGTGGCTTGGATAGCACAAGCCAAGTGTTGGAGTTCAAAATTTTAGGAAAGTGGTACTAGAAAAGCATTACCTCCCTTTGGTTCTCTCAACATAATAGTGTGACTGCTAGTGTCAATGAGAACACCATGGTCGCTCATCTATTTCATACCTAAGATCACATCTATAGATAATCTAGGCAGCACTATCAGATCCATCGTATACTCCCTCTCTTGTATAGAGATGAGCACATTTCTAACCATCTTATTTGTAGAGACAGTAGCCCTAGCTGAACTAATACTATAACCACCCTTGCTTACCACAATTACTTTATGATCATGTCTAGATGCAAATCATTGGCTCATAAATGAATGAGAAGCTCCCGAATCAAATAAAACAATGGCAGGATGCTTGTTAACAAGAAAAATACCAGTGGTGACAACCTCTCCTATGGGCACCTCTTCAACAGCAGTGTAGTGCATAAACTGTAGACGTGCCTTAGCATTTGCCTACCTTTGATTGTTCTGGTTCTGATTGTTGTTCTTCTTAGGATGGGGGCATTCCTTGGCCCAATGACCCACTTGATTATAGTTGAAGCAGGGTTGATTGCTCTTGGGTCCTACTGAGCTTCCTTGCCCTCCATTCCTCTTGGGTAAGGCAATGGTGAACACCTTATGAAACACCTTCTGAGGTCAGTTGGTCAGAGCTTTTGGTGGAGGAGGCATAAACTTGGGCGCTGGTGGTCAAAACTATGGCCTAGCTGCCACTGGAGCTCTGGACTAGGAAGACCCTAAGGCACCTACATCAGCTACCCTCTTTTGGCCCTTTGTTGCTGCACGCAGATTGTTGTTGTTCTCCTAAGTCAATGCATCACTAATGAACTCATTATAGGTGGTGCACCTCGAGTTGGCCATAGTCTTCATCAACTTAGTGCCAAGGCCTCTCTTGAAGCTTTTGATCTTCTTTTCTTTAGTGTCAACAAAACCTGGGGCATAATGAGATAGATTGTTTAAAGAATGCATATACTCAATAAGGGTCTTGGTCCCTTGTGTGAGCCGCATGAACTCCTCTACCTTCATGCGCATCAGCCCTGGGGGAATGTGATGCTCCCATGTGACCTATGCATGGTAGGTAAAGAGGATAGGAAATGGGTCCACCATATCCCGGCCGGTCCCTGCAGCTAATGGGATGCATATTCTGCCTTTTGGTGCTCGGTGACCCTCAGCAGATGAAACTTTTGCTCAATAGTGTTGAGCCACTCATTCGCTTGGAGTGGTTCTTCGCCCACCTTGAAAATAGGAGGCTTGGTGTCCAAGAAATCCTTGAAAGTGCTGTACTAATTTGGCTCAGGCCCTTGTTGCTGTTGGTACACGTGAGCCATGTTCTATGCAATGAGGGACATGGTTTCCTCCATAGTCCTTTGACTTCCTAGGAATTGTGCAAATAACTCATTAGAAGATGGTGGTGGCAGTGGTGGTAAGTCACCGTCATTGCCCCCTTGGCTACTGGCTGCTCCAGCATGAGTATGAGTCATCTACAAAGTTACAACAATAAGTTATTATTGGATTATGTCAAGAGATTGTAGATGAATTGTATAATCATGCCAAACTGAAATGACTAGAGAGAATCCTAAATTCATACAATAAAATAGAGGCATAATAATTCATTCTCGCAACATGACATCACCAATTTGATCACTTATCGGGCTCACAGCGCGTTAACATACAAGTCATAATCACTAGTAAGACAAAACTAGAATTGCATTAGAATTCAACCCAACATAAAATAACATGCAAGTACCAATATTACATGAAAGTCCAACCAAAATTACCAAACTTCAACTACAAGTCCATTACATAATAGCGGGGATACATCTAACATTTCATCTAGTCACTAGGTGATTCTAATCTTCATTATGATCGCTGTTGAGGTTCGAGATAGGATCATCCTCATTCTCTGGCTCGACTTCTTCCTTGTTCTAGCCGTCATCTTCAACTAACATCTCTAGACCACCTTCTCCCTCATCAAGGAGTGGGTCCGATCGGTTGTTCAGAAAATGCACCTCATGCTGAAGATCCATCACTACATGCTGGGCCTGTGCAAGCTGTTGACACAAGTCCCTCTCAGCATGGTCCTCCATGGTGCTCACAGTGCGGGTCCTATCTTGTTCTTCTTCTACTAAAGCGGCACGGTTGTTCGCTAGGTTTCACTGGCGCATAGCTATGGATGCCTCAGCACGGGTGGCCTCCAGCTGCTCTCATAGTCCTACTAGTGTTGCTTGATCATCTGCTCTTGCTTCTTGGGCAGCAGCTCTCTGCTGATCCACTTGCTCCATTTGGGTGTGGAGATTTCCCAAAGCTACATAGGCTTGATCAATTTCCCATCGAGCCTTACTTGCTACCTTTTTATGCTTGCGCACATGCTTCTTGAGCTTACGTTGTGTGGCTTCGGCCCTCATGAGCTTATCCATGCAAGTGGTATAGGATTCCTGCTAGAAATCCCTAGTGTCCTAATGAGTATAGAACATCTTCATTACTGTAAACATGGAGCTCATAGCGGGACTAGAACTATCTGCCCACTCATCCCGATCTCGGATCAATGCATTGCGATTGTGCTGTGCCCATACTACTGTGGATGGATCCACCTAAGGAAAAACACCAGTGGCATTGTCGGTAAGTTCATCCCCGTGCTGCTAATAGATCTGACTCCATACCTCGAAGGCTACTACTTGGGCAGCTTCCCAAGGAGTTCTTCCTTCAGATTCTGCTTTCCATTCCTACTAGAAGGATGCTTGAGTATGAGCTAGTATGGTTAGCTGCACTTCATACCATGGTTGTCCCTCTAGGTACTCTTCATTCCAGTGATAGAGGGGTGGTTCATAATACCCTGCATAGTGTAAGACCCTCCAAAGTAGAGCAGGAGTTCCGAACATCAATAGGAAACTCTCACTTCCTGCCGATGCTGCCATCTGTACCAACAACATACGCAACTCTCGTGAGACAAAGTCATAATGGATAAGAGTTACATAACCCAGTAAGAGAGCTATAAGGGGAGGAACAATGCAAGTATTAAGTAATGATTTATCATGATGCGTGCACGTTCCGTATGTCCTCACAAACTTAGGAAAAAATTATTTCTAACGACATACGTGGTGGCATACATATGTTCTCTCCTATATAGCGTAGCTAGTCGGGCTACATGTTTCGTTGATAGTGTACCTGCATAAGAATTTCATTTCAGCCCAACCCCATAATTAAATATGCAGAATGTAAATCTAGGCTCTAGGTTATAATATAAATACTTCCATATATGTATACCCATACATATATGTCTATATCAAGGCTACCCAATGATAGTTTATTACCCACAATTAAATATGCACCATATACACATGCAATCACACATACATAGTCATATCAAAGCTAGCTCTCCCCGACCGCACGCTCACATCCTGCGGTCATGCCACTCATCAACTTACCTTCTTACCTTGGCGTAGAGGCATTTGACCCATGCATTACCACTCAAGTGAATGGCATCCATACAATAGCACGCCATATGGACGACAAAAGTTAAAAACCCCATGTTAGTACTTAAATAGCCACCTAAGAGTCCTTAACTGGGCATAAAGAAAGTGATCACTGGCACACTTTAGATTTCAAATCTAGGTTTCAATTACCTATTTATATAGCTATTAGTTGCTAGAAACAGTTTTGGAAAACAAAAACCTTTGTTTTAAATACACAAGTGATAATTAATGTTGTACCTTGCTCTGATGCTAGCTGTCGCTGAACCAACCAATTTATAAGAGCACAAGTACAATGGTAGCCCTCACATTGCAGGTAGGGCGGGCTCTTAACGAGACCCGCACACTCACCCCGCAAAGTTTCCCTTCGTGGCTATAGTGGCACAGCTACAATTTTTTGTGGCCCAACGTCTTTGAACCCGCCAAGCCTATTGGGCAATAGACAAAGCTCGTAAGAACCCACAAGACCCACAACAACTACATCTCCTGAACCCTACCACCACCTCATCATAGCCGCTTCAGCACATAACACTGCCGCACCGGACACGAACCCACCGCACCGCAATGGCCGCCGTGTGCTAGAGCACCAGTCCACCACCGCCATGGCCACCGCACGCTACAACGTGGAGAAGGGTGGGAGGAACGGCGACTATCTCAGATATAGATGAAGCAATGCTACATATAGATCATAATGGATTCATATAGAGAAAAGATTCCATCACCAACTCTACTCTACTATCTTTGATTGGTTTGCCACTCAAGTACAAATTTACTTTGCCCAAAGTAAATGCAACTCGAAATTGTTTGGATCGATGGATGGACGATGAACGGTTTATCACATTGATCAGAGCACCTTATTTCTCACAGGCTACAAAAGCTAGGTTCACTTGTATGGGACAAAGTTGTGCAGGAGCACCAAGGATGGAGGCTCCTCACCTACATCTGGCTGCACGCCAGTGTTGCCCACCTTCTAGTAAACATGATCAGCCTCATGCTCATCAGACTCAGACTTGAGCAACAGTTTGGATACGGTATGCACAGCTATAGGAACTTAACACTACCCAGCTTGAGTAGAACTATGTTTGATCTGGATCTGCATTCCCGTTTCCTTATAGTGAGAATTGGCATCATCTACCTTGTTTCTGGCATTGGAGGCAGCGTGCTCTCATCTCTGTTCATCAGGAACACCATCTCTGTCGGTGCTTCTGGAGCTCTGTTTGGACTCCTTGGTGCCATGCTATCCGAGCTCTTCACCAACTGGACCATTTACTCAACAAGGTGCAGATCTTCCCTCCTCGCA